>NC_057799.1:151392301-151517308 GCF_018294505.1 Triticum aestivum | reverse complement strand
GGGCGCGGGCCGGCGGCGCGCGCGGTGGAGGACGGCGGCGGCGGGGACACGTGGCAGCCCGGGAGTGGCCGAACGGTGGCGGCGAACATGTCCGTCGGTGGCGGGGGAAATGTCCGGCGGCGCGAGAGGAAGGAGGCTAGGGTTCATCCGCGAATTTTGAGGAGAGGGGTGTTTATATAGGCATAGGGAGCTGGGAGAGTCCAAATGAGGTGCGGTTTTCGCCCACACAATCATGATCAAACGACCGAGAGCATGGAGGGGGTTTGGATGGGCTAGTGGGCTGATTTGAAGGGGTGCTGGGCTGCAAAGAGAAGGGGCTTTCGGGCTACGCGGTTAACCGTTGGGGTATCAAACGACCTCCAAATGGTACGAAATTTAACGGGCGGTCTCTCGGTGCTATACCAAGGCCACTCGGCAAATACCGACCCATTCCGAGAAGGTTTTTCTCCCGCTCACGAAACAAGGTCTGAGAGAGGCGACGGGCGCGTGTGGGAGTGTTGGATCGCGAAACGGACAACGGGGAAAAGGACCGGATGCAAGTTTGAAAAACATGAGGATGCAATGCAGATGATGACATGGCAAAATGCAACACGCAAGCAGTTGACATGGCAAGGATGGCGAATAACTGGAAGACACCTGGCGCATCGGATCCGGGGCGTTACAATAGTGAACAGCTCGTGATGCCGCATGCCACAACATTCCAAGCTCAACTTTGCAATCAAACACAAGGCCTGACATTACATAGACAATATTCAGAACAAACTCTTAAGACAGGAATATCTCAGCAGAGTAACTATTTACTTCTAAACTGCACACAGGAATAGGAAAAAACACTCGACGCTGTTCACAGCAAGGGCGTCCCACTCAAAAATATCAAATGCATGTCTTCTGGCTAACATCAATGAGCAAATTTTGACAAGGTTTTCCAATTCCAATATATTAAACTAACGTCTTCTTGCTAACATCAATGATTAAACTTTGACAAGCTTTTCCCATTCAAAATATATAATGCCTATGATCGTGGAGTCCTGTCGTAGCTTCTTGTACTTGTTTGGGCACTTTTTGCCCAGGGCACTCCACATGTTGTTAAATTGCCAATGGTCTTTGCAGACTAGTCATGTCACCGGTGTCTAATAATACTCTATAAAGCTTCTCGGTCATTCCTTCTGTAATGTAGCACAAACAGTGAATGCTTCTTTCTGCAAAGTGGAACGACCAACTGGACCCAGTAATGCAGCAGTTTGCCTTGGACACATTGGCTCCTTTTGTGTAGTTCAACTAAAATCGAAGTCGGAATAAAACCGAGCTTTAATTTTGATATCCCTGTAAGCAACAATAGGTATAAGGGAAACAATTACTGAGAAATAACGGTTGATGACTTGTACTCCCAGAAGAAAAGCATCTACTGATCTACTTTATCTTAATGGGAAACAAAGCAGGAGAGTAGCAATTCTCCATCAGTGTGATTCATTCATATTGACTGAGACATTATCTTAACAATGCCTTGTTTCAACATGTATAAAGAACGACAAAGCAGAAAAGTACCATTCCTAAAACAATGCAACTGATTCATTTTAACAGAGACATTATCTTAACAATACCTTAGTTAAACATGTAGAAAGAACTACAAAGCAGGATAGTACCATTCCTAACAAGTGTTGCAGTTTTGAACTAAGATTCAGTAGTTAATTAATTCTGAGAGTGGCATTGCTTAATTTTACCAGCGGCATTAGATTAACAAAATGCATAAACAGTTCCAGGGGAGAGTGGGCGCAACAACAGTATGTGCTTCCATCTACTTATAAAGGGGGTGATGTAGAGTTTGTTGTAACAAAGCAACAAGCATCATGTCTGGGTTGGTCCCATTTTTGTTCACTACTTAATGGGAAAAGACAGCAATACAATAGCTTCAATTCAACATTTATTTAAAAGAGTACCAATACAAGTAGCACAACATCTCAAAGCACACTGCACAATCATGTGGATGAAGGCCTGTACTGACCTTTCATGAGACGGACAAGATAAAATACGAATCTGCCAACACGAATAGGAAATCCAATCTCGTTTTGTGCAGTTGCACTGAAATCAAGCAAAGTGTTTCGCGTAGCGAAGAAAATGTCGCAATAGCAACAAGTTGAATAGATATCCCTGTTTAAACAGAGGCAAAAAAGGAATCAATTACTGGCTAATAAAGGAGGATGAAACATGCGGCCACAAAAATGGTAATCCCACCAATCCCTAACAAGTGTTGCAGTTTTGAAATAAGATTCAGTAGTTAATTCTGAGAGTGGTATCAATTACTGGCTTATAAAGGGGGTGATGCTGAATTTGTTGTAACAAAGCAACAAGCATCATGTCTGGGTTGGTCCCATTTTTGTTCACTACTTAATGGGAAAAAACAGCAATACAATAGCTTCAATTCAACATTTATTTAAAACAGTACCAAAACAAGTAGCACAACATCTCAAAGCACACTGCACATCATGTGGTTGAGACCAAGATTTGAAACAACTCGCCACGAAGACTGGAAACAAATCTCGATCTCCTTTTGTGTAGTTCCACCAAAATTAAGCAAAGTCACCGGTGTGACATTCAAGTTGAACTGCACAAAACACTCTTAAAACATAAGTGTTTCGAGTAGCGAAGCAAAATGTCGCAATAGCAACAAGTTGAATCGATAGCCCTGTTTTAACAGAGGCAAAAAAGGAAACAATTACTTGCCGATAAAGGAGGATGAAACCAACGGTGACAGAAAGAAGCATCTAACTTATCTTGGATGGAAAACAAAGTAGGACAGTAGCATTTCTAAAACGGTTGCATTGGTTCATATTAACAGAGACATTCTCTTGAAACAACATTCGTTAATAAATGTAATTTACTTTTAACAGTGGCATTGCTTCAATTTTTCAGCGGCATTCTTAGATTAACAACAGCAAAATAGCTGTATGGGACATGCCAGCACCATGTGCGTCCACACGTATAAATGGGTGATGCAGAGTATGTAGCCAAGTAGCATATATGCGCTGGTCCCATATTTGTTCTCTTTGAACCTTCTTCCTATGTGAGGGCAGCAAATCTAGTCCTGCACAAACTACCCGACCCCCCAGTTTCTTTCCCTTTTCAACAAAGAGATCGGTTCCTTACAGATGTGTGTACTGGGCTACCCCCTTTTTCCCTTTTCGACCTACAAAGCGGCTGGATAGCCAGTCTATACTACTTTTGCCCCTCCTTTCCTCATTGAACCACGTCCTAGATTCTTGCTCCAGCCCACCGCACCCTTCTTTCCTCTTTGAACCAAGACCTAGATTCGACTATAGATCGAAAAAGATCCACATGCAGCTAGAGCAACGACGGTTTCAAAGAAACTTATACCTTAGGGTCGTCGGGATGTGGCAGGGCGTGCGGCGGGAGGCCGGATCTGCCCACACTATGTACGACAGCGAGGAAGAAGGGGTCGGTGGCCCTCCCGCACAGGCGCTGGGTGAAAGAGAACAGCGCAGCCGGCAGTGGATTGCCTCCCTCGCCGAAGGCGATAGAGTGAACGCTGCACCTCCTCCCCTTCCCGGTGCGATGGGATACGGACGCCTCCTTCACCAGCTGTGAGGGGGGAGAGAGAGACAAGAGGCCAACGCAGTCTTGTTTAGATCTGGTAAAGAGAGGGTGAGAGACTGTGAATATAGCAAACCCTAGCAAATGAACGCTGAGCCTCCAGCGTGTAACATATATGGAGAGGGTGAGAGAGCGAGACGCGAGAAACTCTATCAAACAAGAGGCTATAATGGAGTAAAAAAATCTCTCCATAGCAGTGGTTTTAAATAGAATACGCGCGTTCTCGGAAAAAAGAAACAAAAACTGGTGAACAATTTTTTAAGGGTCTGTCTAGGACACATCTAGATGTGACATAGTTATGTCACATCTAAGTTGATGTCCACTCTGTTTGTGGTCTATTTTTTTCCTAGTTTTTTTGTTTCTTGTTGCTACATTATATACTTGTGGGAGCTTAGATGTGATATCCTTAAATAACATCTAGATGTGAATTAGACAAACTGATTTTCTAACGTACCAAGAAAGAAAACTCGATCAAAAACATGCCCCCGCTGCCAGGTCGCGAGAGTCGTTGCGCACACACACATAGACATAGACATGCATATCCATGTTTACGTAAAATTCCATTTCCATCTCCATCTCCAATCATATTTGTCCAACTGGCACATTATTTACGTTGTTAATTATATACGCAGCAAATAACGTACAACATCTCTTGTTTGCGCACGTCCAGACCGTTGCCACGGCTGGTCCTGACCAACCCGAACCCTCTTCATCACCCGCACGTGCTTCCCGCTCGAAACGGTCAGTGCCGCATTCATGCCCGGCCAGAGCGGACGCGACCTCTCACTGGCGCCGGCATTGAAGCGGCGCGCCGGCCGAGAGAGCGTCGCCCGCGCCGCTTTCGGGTGCACGCGGCTGCTCCACGTTCATGTAAAAAGTTCTTGGGAGTCCGTGCTACAGCTAGCTGTCCTCCCCCAACTCGTCAATCTCTTCTAGTAGTGCTAGTACTCCATGGCGCGATCCATCGACAAGCAAGCGGGAAAGTTATTGTATACTCGGTTTGCGGTGAGTGGCATGCCGAGGGACCGTGTGGGGTCGAGCCGTGGAGGAGGGTGAGACACGAACACGACAGACGTGATTTAAACGTTGGTTTTGCTCGATGGCGCGATCCAATGAAACGAAACGTTGGTTTCTCTCCGTTTCCATTTTTTCTCTGGAAAAACAGAAACTTTCCACTCCATTTTCATTCCTATTCCAAGGTTGCCTCGTTACAACATTCCATCAAATACAAAGGAAAACTAACACGCATGCTGATGCATCTCAATGATTCACAGATCATAGCCAATATTTACTTCACAACTAAAGAAAAAGTTGTGAGAGCGTGTACGAAAGAAAAACTACTGATGGGGTCACTACGACTTAAGCCCTAAACCCTAAACATGATTTAATTTCCTGGCCAGGTAGAACCTGTCGAAGGAAAGACGGCTGGCACCCTCAGATCATACGATGCTTTTGTGCAGCTCCACTAAAATCGACCTGAGCATCCCTGATGGCAAAGATATTGAAGAAGTGTGATTAGAATAATAGTACTGGCACTAGTTCATGAGACATAAACTCATCACAAGTAGAAGCTGGTAGAAGTAGAGAAAGATCGACATGGAGATGGAGCTACTGCTGCTCTCCCCCTCGCTCGATCGCTCGCTCGCCCAGCTGCTGCTCTCCCCCTCGCTCGTGCTGCTGCTCTACTCCGATTAAGCCACACTTTCAGTCGACTGAATCGACTTTTGGTCAGTCGATTTCAGGGGTTGGGGCTCGCCGGAGTTAAGGAAGAACCCACCCGCGGCGGGGACGGGGCCGCCGGAGAGGTACCCCACTATCTATCTTTAGGGTTCAGGGTGGGGCGGGGGGCCTAGAGGGCTGGCCGGTGCAGTGGTGGCGAGTTGTTTCGGGGCGGCGAGGCGGCGCTGGGGCCGGCGGTTCGGCCGGTGGTAGCTGGCGGCTCAGGGGGTTGCAGGTTGAAGATGAACTGCAGGCCCCCCTAAACTACAATGTCAAGTGCTCTCTGCTACCATTGTGTTCAGTTTCGACAGTAGCATTCAGATTCCACAGTAAATTTCAGTTTGACAGTTAAGTCAGAGTCAACAAGTTTTTACTCATCTGTTGTAAGTCAGGTGGTTTTTGGTGATGTTAATTTTACATCCATTTTACATCATCTATTGGAGATGCTATTAGAATCCCACTTGAGATGACGATGTCTGTCTTGTGCTGCTTCAGTCTTGAGTCTTACGGCTCACCGGAGCTGCTCCAACGACAAGAACGATCCCATCACAACAGAGCAGTGCCCTGGAGTCGTTACAGATTCTCAGATCTTCCTCCACACCTCCGACAGTCCACCTCTGCCTCCAACTGCTTCAGCGACCAAACCCAATGATGCTGAGGTCGACACGGCTATGGCAAAGAGGTTGTACACTTGTGCATCACTTATTACATAACATTCACGTCGATCCATTAGGGCTATTTTGGTTCAACGGAAAAAACGTCGATCCACTGGTTGTTACCATCACTCTAAATTTCTGCATGCTCTCCTTACATAATCTCACATATTTTTTTGTATGCATGTCAGATATTGTACAAAGTCATGCTGAACATGTAGAGAAAAAGAGAAGAGTTTTGCGCGGCAATACAATGTCATGCAGACATCGCTCCATGGTGGGTTCAATGGCAAACCCTCCCCACCCCTCTCCGATTGTAATCCAGAGGAAGATATCTGTTCTGAGGCGGATTCAGACGCACTGACCACTCCTATTTACCCCCAAGGTGTTTGCTCTACCTTGGCATGATGATGTTAGTCATATCATGCATATGTTGCCTTGCAGTGCCTACTTTTGACATCATATATGTCATCTGCTTAGTTTAGACATGTTCTGTAATGCACCTGTTTAGTTTCTATATCATATGGGAATTATGCAGTCTCATGTCTTTTAGCCAGCCATAATATATGTGAAATGTGCAATGCCACCTGTTTAACCAGGCATCATATATTTGAATGATATCTTACCCATCCTGTCTTCATTACATTTCCATTTGTTCGACAATGTTTGTACATTAAACTACTCTTCCTGTGAAATCAGCCATTTGGGTGGGAGATGGAACACTGGAGTGAAACACAGGCCCTTTAGAGCCAGACAGTGCTACTGTCGAGCAGATCTCTTGTTGGGTCCCGATAGCTCCTCGAGATGGATTCAGAGACAGATGACTCAGTCCTATTCCTCCACTGAGGTGTATGCTTAACTTGGCACGGTTTATACTGCTCATATCATGCATACGGTGTCTTGCATTGGCATAGTTTAGAATATAACACAATATCAACACATGCTCTTAGTTCAAACATCATATCGAATGCCTCTGTTTAGCATATAAATCAACATATGTGAATTAAATGATGCGATCCTGATTAACTAGATAACATGTAGGTGAATTATGTCATGCGATCCTGTTTAGTTACTTCATCATATCTTTGAATTATGTTATGCTATGCTATCCAGTTTAGATAGACATCATATATGTAAATTATTTCATGCTATCCGTTTTAGTTAAACAATATAATGTCAACTATTTCATGCCCTCTTTTTCCACACTATGTATTGCATCTGTCTCTCATACAATGCTGTACATTCAACTATGTTTCCTGTTTTATCAGCATTTGAATTGGAGCGGGTGATGCCAGTATCTAGCGGACTAAAAACACGGTCTTCAATAAAAACAGTGCTACCTCTTGGTGGAGATAGCACCCCGGTTGTACATGCACAAGAACCAGCCCTACAACCATAACCCAAACTCTCGCAGATTGTACCCCTACTGCGATGACAGAGAACAGCTTTCACCCAATCTAACCCCAGCGATAAGTAACCCCAGTTCCTGTTTGACACAGCACCATCTCCACCACAGAGCTCCCAACAAGAGCAGTTGTAAGGCAGCTCTAGTGCCCCAAAGGCCATACTATCACGACGAACCCCAACTCCACCCAGTTAGTACGCCTATTCCTGTGGAGGAAGCACAACCAGCTAGTCATAGTTTAGCATCTATCGCATTTGATGTTGTTAAATCGTATGTGCGTATCTTCCCATCTTGGGAAATATTATAACTGGAAGATGAAGGAAATGCCAGTTGGCAGGTGTTTGTCCAGGAGTTATGTGTAAGTAATGTTATTCATGGCAATTACTTTGCTTCGTCCCATACAATCCTACCTCCATGATGGTTATAATACAACAAATTTTCCAATTTGTTCTCTAATAGAGAAGGACCGATTTGGAAACTCAGGATGAGGTGACCTGTGCTAATACCTCTGGCTATCTTCAAGAATGCTTGGTTGTAGTATCGGAATTACTGAAGAAAACGTACTTCATCGGCGAAGAAACTCATCAATTCCCTTACGTTCTCTTGAGACACATTTACTGGACGATGACTGGGAATGGCCTTGTTCTGTACTGGTCCCGAACCAAGATGTGGTAAGGTCTACTGAGCTCATTTTCTATTTTTAAAGTATTATATTCTTGCGTCGTACTGTACTCTGTTCATGTAGAACAAGTGCCTAAACCTGAAGAACAACTGTTCTAATTTAAGATTCCATTGCTATCATAGTTCAAAAAAGCTCTAGGCGTTAATTGTGCGTTTTGCCACCGCCTTGCGCTTTACTGACCAAAGTGCATGCTTATGCGCAGTTATGCACAGATTATGCGTAGTTATGCGCAATGCGTTTTGCCAACGCCTAGAGCCTAGGCTCGCTTAGGCGCGCCTTTTTTAACTATGATTGCTTTGCTCTTGTATCACTGTATTTACTCATACAAACTTATTTTTAAATTGAAGGATCCAATCGAAACTCCAATGGCACAGCAGGTATGTCCACGCATGTTTCTTTAATAGGTTTTCTCTTATCAATAGCTCTATTGATTTCAATTTCACTTGTGTATACAGTTGACTTTCCTATCATGCACATTACTAGCATCACAACAGAGCCAATAGTGTTGTTGTACATGTAGACCCATGGTACCTGTCACGTCCCTAGTTCTGGTATGACCTAGACTAGCTAGTCATGTGTGCATCATGTTTAAATTTCATTTAAATTTGAAATGGGGATCTGTGAAACCCTCAGAATCATTTCTGGAAATGACCCAGATAAAAATTGCTCCAAAAGGGTCCAAGAAAATGTTCATGTTGCTCTCTGAAAATATTGGACAGAGATAAAAACCAAACCAATATTTTTAGGAGATCATAAGTATTTATCTTGGGCATTTGGAATTAATGCAATAATTATTTGCCTTGGATATATATTGTTATATATATAAAATATTGTCCAAAAATTATGCCATTTGTTGAGGAGTTCTGGAATAATACCACTAGCCCCTATAAAAATTGGCATAAGTAAATAAAATGGTTTAGTATTTTTATTAAACCAAACAAATGTCAGAAAATTAGGAAAGAAAAAGAAATAGGAAAAGGGAGCTTACCTGCGGCCTGGCACTGTGCGGCCTGGCCTGGCCCAGCAGGCCGGCCCAGCTGACTGGCCAGTGCCAGTCGTCCCCTTCCTCGCGCCAGGAGGACAGGGGCACGCGCTCGCCGCCCGCGCGCATGCGCGCCACCTCCTGCTTCTCCCCTCGTCGCCTGGATCGCCCGAACGACGCCACGCGCCGCCCCGCACCTCTCTCGCTCTCTCCCGTGCCCATTCTCTCTTCCCCCTCGCTCTCTCTCTCACGGCCGAGCGCTGCCGTCGCCACCGGCCACCGTTGCCGTAGCCACCGCCACCCCCTCGCCTCCCCGGCACGCCCAGAAGCTCCGCCACGTCGCGGGCTACCTCTCCGTCGAGCCACACGCCTCGGGAGGCCCTGGAGCGCCGCCATCGCCATCGTCTTCCTCCTCGGGCTCCGCCGTCTGCCGCCGTCGATTCGCCGTCACCAGGTCTCCCCTGAGCCCGCTGTGCTGCTCCGCGTGATCGCCGTGAGCACCTCCCCGTTTCCCCCTCTTCTCCCCGTCGTTCCCGCGTCGTAGCCGCCGTTTCCTCCACGGCCGTAGCTCCTCGCCGCCGTCCATGTCGCCGCCGTCGCTCAAGCCACTGCAGCCCGCAACCACACGCGTCACCGTGTTCATGGTGACGCCAGGAGGCTGTAGTGCCTCCCCGCTCGCTTCCTCGTGCTCCGTAGCCCCGCAGCCGCTCGAGCCCGAGCTCCGGCCGCCGCCGTGAGCTCCGCTCCGGCGAGATCCGCCGCCCCCGCAGCCTCTCACGGGCTCCCCTGGATGCGCGGGAGCGCGGGCAACCTCCTGGTGCCCCCAGGCGCCGCTCCCGTGGCTTCTAGTGGGGACTCCGCCGTGGCCAGTGGTCGCCGGCGACGAGCCCTGTCGCCTGAGCCTGCCACGTGGGTCCGGCCTGTCAGGTGATTAGCTTAGTGCTAATCACCACCTAACCTAACCCCTGACACTGACCAGTGGGCCCCAGCGCCACTAACACTGTAATTAGGATAAACCAACCCTCTGTTTAACCCTGTGTCACTGACGTGTGGACCCCACACGTCAGGTTTGACTTGGTCAGCACCGTTGACCCGCTGACGTCATGATGACGCAGTGCTGACGCAATATACCCCTTTTCTGGATTTAAAATTAAACCAGGAAATTCCAGAAAATGTACAAAACTTCTAAAATTCATAGAAATTCAACCGTAGCTCAGATTTAAATAATTTATATATGAAAAATTATCAGAAAAATGCAATCTATCCATCTGTACTAGTTTCATGCATGACAAACCAACTTATACCTACTGTATAAGTGAAAACATATAAATGGCATATATAAGGACTTAAATTAGAGTTGCATTTGAACCTTTGGTTCAAATGGATCTCTTCCAAGTTGAATGCTAAATGCATTGGCTCAAAATACATCACATATTCATGCCATATTCATGCATCATATTGTTGCATATGATTGTGTTTTGACTGTCGACACCGTTCCCTCTCGATAGGTCCTGCTCCGGAGAGTGTTCCAGAGTACCTGTCTGAGGAGCAGTGCCACCCTGTTGATCTACCAGGCAAGCAAACCCCCTTTGTTCATTCCGATACAAACCTACTCTCTCGCTCCTGCTCTCTTTTACTGCATTAGGACAACAACGATTCAACTGCTACTTTATGCTGCGGTAGTTGAACCCATTCCTCTGCATGACCTGTCATTGCCACAGTAAATAGTTGAAACCCACTAGCATGTGTAGGAGTTGATTGAGCCATGTTGTGTTCCTACCATGCCTTGCCTGCTATTGCTTAGAGTTGTGTCAGGTCTGGTTCATTGGGAATGAATTGGAGTGTTACGATATGTTCTGGTGCTGAGAGTTAAGCGTGTGAACACGATTTGGTAAAGGTAGCGGTGAGAGGCCATGTAGGAGTACATGGTGGGTTGTCTCACTGGAACCGTCCTTAAGCACTGAGTTCTGTGTATGTTGTCCAATGACTAGCTACTACCACACATTGGAATGCTTAAGTGCCCCTCTCGACTTATTAACCAACTTGGTCTCTGTCCAGGAGTTGCAACTAGTTTCTGGTGTTTGTAGGTAGTGCTATTTTTCTACCGAGTGGCACCCGGCAGGGTGGGCTTGGGACAGACTAGGCACACGTGGCCCGGTGTACCGAGTGGCACCCGGATGGTGGGCTCGGGAACCCTGCACACATCGTTTGGGGCCGTGAGCGACACCCCGGCCGGATCTCCTTGCGGATGGAACCCGAATAGGCGATAAACCTGGACTAGAGTCTTGTGTGGTTAGTCAGGTCGTGGCCGACACCCTCGCCAGGCTTCCGCTTGAAGGTTGCCGAGGTACATGACGTGTACATGGCGGTAAGTGGCGAGAGCGTGTGTGACGCAGTACACCCCTGCAGGGTTATCATGATCTATTCGAATAGCCGTGTCCTCGGTTATGGACTTCTTGGATGCTTACGTGGTACATAGACAACTTGAAGTGGATACTCTAAAATGCTCAAGATAAGTGTGAGTGCTATGGATGGCTTCTCGTAGTGAGACGGGAATGAATCCATAGTGGTGTATTGAGGTGGTGATTAGTGGACTCGTGTGCGCCTTCTTACCTCAAAGAAGTTTCTCGTAGTCGTAGAACAGGATAGCCACTGAGTCAAAGCTGGCTTGCTGCAACTAAACCCCACACTACCTTCTTGATACAAATGCATGTATGATAGGATCTGATGTAAGTCTTGCTGAGTACCTTTGTACTCATGTTGCTTTATTTATGTTTTTGCAGCGGAGACTTCAGTCTTACTAGTAGTTCCGCTTGGACTTCGACGAGTAGCTTGTACCTCAGCTACGATCTTGCACCCTTGGGAGGGTCTTGTAGATAGTCAGGCTTCTCAGCCTTTTTCTTTTGTAGTTGTCTGTACTCAGACATGTAATGCTTCCGTTGCTTGTATGCTCTGAATGATGGGTCATGTGACCCCTGTTTGTACTTAATGCTATGTGGCTCTTCTGGGCCTTTTATCTATATGAGTTTGCGTTATGTTGTGATGCCATGTTGTACAGCACATACTTGCATGTTATGCGTACGTGTAACGTGTATTGCTATGTGTGGGATCCGACAATCTAGTTGTTTATCCTTGGCAGCCTCTCTTATGGGGAAATGTAGTCTAGTGCCTCCTTGAGCCATAGTAGTCCGCTACAGCCCGGTTCACCGGAGTCCTGCTAGCCCAGCACTACTGCTCTGGACACTTGACTGGCCGGCATGTGTTTCACATCGTTCCTGTGTCTGTCCCTTCGGGGAAATGTCACGCGGTGACATCCGGAGTCCTGCCTAGCCTGCTACAGCCCGGGTTCCCGGAGTCCTGTTAGCCCAGTGCTACAGCCCGGATTCACACGCTGCTGACCGACACGTTCGATGTTGATTCATGTATGCCTGTCCCCATACGTTAGTGCCGCTTTGGGTTCACGACTAGCCATGTCGGCCCGGGTTCTCTGTCATATGGATGCTAGCGACATTGTCATATACGTGAGCCAAAAGGCGCAAACGGTCCCGGGCCATGGTAAGGCGACACCCGTGGGAGTACCGTGCGTGAGGCCGCAAAGTGATATGAGGTGTTACATGCTAGATCGGTGTGACTTAGAATCGGGGTCCCGACAGCTTTGGTATCAGAGCCTGACTGCCTGTAGGATTTCCAAGCCAACCTGGTCGAAGTTGAGTCTAGAAATTCTTTAGTTATGTAAGGGAATTGATTGTGGAAGGGAACGTAAGGCTCTTTTACTTCTTTTACCTCATGCCCTTCTGATCTGAGTCATCCTATCTTTCCTACGGGGTTAAGGAACTAGGCTTTCTCTTCTGTCTATCAGGATCACGTGTTACTACTCCGTAGTCTCTTAGGATTGGTTGATCAGAGTCATATCCCAGTTGAGTACCTCCAGTGTAGCCTGTTTAGTAATATCTCAGAACCTTGAGTGATGATGTTGAGTATGGTGCTACCCCGTCCTTTGCAGAATGTCTCATTTTGAGCATTTTACTGCCGTTATGCTGCCAGATTTGTCCTAGGAGTTTGAGAGATACTAAATTTTCTTATGCTACATGTTGCATCCTATAGTTGTTGTTGACCTCGTCCTTGGTTCCGCTTCTCAGGATGTCGTCAGTTAACCGAAGTTCTGTTGCTCGTTGCCTGAACCACGGAGGTGGTAGGGATGAGGAGGATCCTCCCGACCAGCCTTCGTTGGCAGAGTTTATGTTAGAGATGGAGAGGAACAAGCATGAGTCTAACCGCTTGTTAGCACGTATCGAGGAGAACACCGCACCCCAGTGCAAAGAGTCAGCGACCATCTATGATTTCATTGGTTTGAAACCACCTACCTTCCATCATTCCATTGAGCCACTCGATGCAGATGACTGGCTCCGTAGTATCACACACAAGCTGCGTTCTGCGAACGTAGCTGAAGGTGACAAGGTCACTTATGCTGCATATCACCTGGAAGGTCCTGCTAGTCTTTGGTGGCAGAACTATGAGGCTATGCTTCCAGCTGGCCAGATACCGACCTGGAGAGATTTCACTGAGGCTTTTCGCGAGCATCACATTCCTCAGGCTCTCATTGACCGCAAGAGAGAAGAGTTCTGTAGTTTCACCCAGGGTAAGATGGCTGTTGATGCTTACAGTAGAGAGTTTGAGAACCTCGCCCGCTATGCTACAGAAGAAGTGTCCACGGACGCTAAGAAGCAGGCTAGGTTCCGGAAGGGTGTCAACCCCAAGTTGCGTCGTGATCTCCACCTGCACCATTGCAATACATTCCAGGCTCTTGTGAACAAGGCCATTAATGCGGAGACAGCTCAGCTCACCTACGAGGAGTCTCGTAAGCACACCCGTGATTTGGTTTCTTCCTCTGGTTCTAGTTCTCATAAGCGCCGGATTTGGGTTCCGAACTCCGCTCTTCCACCTGGATATGCACCGAGGCCATCTTATGTGCCGCCTCACCCAGTTCAGCAGTATGCTCCACCCAGGCCTATTGGTAGACCGCTTGTCAATGCGGGTCCACATCCAACTTCAGGGACTTGCTTCACATGCGGGAAGCCAGGACACTATGCACGTGACTGCTCTCAAACTAACTATGCCCCACCCCTGCCTGAGAAGTCTGTTGGCAGTGGTAAGCCATCACGCAAGATGATCAGTGTCAAGTCAGCTCCCACTGAACATGGACGTGTGCATCACGTCTCAGCTAAAGACGCTCATGATGATCCGGATGTCGTTCTTGGTACACTCCTTGTCAATTGCCATCCAGCTTCGGTTCTATTCGATACTGGAGCATCTCACTCCTTCATCTCTGAAGGCTATGCTCGTTTGCACGACATGTCATTTTGTGATATGCCAACTCCACTTGAAATCCAAACTCCAGGGTCTAGATGGCAAACTACCAGAATAAGCCATGGTAATGAAATCCTTGTTGACAGACTTGTATTCCTTGCCTCACTTATAGCCCTCAAGTCTACAGATATTAACATCATCTTGGGTATGGACTGGATGACAGCTCATCATGCCAAGATTGATTGTTACACCAGGTCTGTTCAACTCACACACCCATCTGGTAAGTTAGTCACTGTCTCCACCAGAGTTGCAAAGCGTCAACTCTATTCTCTTAATGCCAGTCCTCTTCCAGACCTTGAAGATATCCCGGTAGTCCGTGACTTTCCGGATGTCTTTCCAGAAGAACTGCCAGGTATTCCACCTGACAGGGATGTAGAGTTTGTCATAGATCTTATCCCAGGAACCGCCCCAATTTCTAGGAGACCTTACAAGATGGCACCTTTAGAACTAGCTGAGCTTAAGAAACAACTTGATGAGTCCTTGCAAAAGGGTTTCATCCGTCCTAGTTCTTCTCCCTGGGCTTGCCCCGTCCTCTTCGTCAAGAAGAAGGATGGTACGGACCGGATGGTTGTAGATTATCGTCCCGTTAATTTGGTCACGATAAAGAACAAGTATCCGCTCCCCAGGATCAACGACCTGTATGATCAACTCGCTGGATCCTCAGTCTTTTCCAAGATGGATTTGAGGTTAGGCTACCACCAAATCAAGATTAGAAACGGGGACATTCCTAAGACGGCTTTTGTCACTCGTTATGGCCAGTACGAGTACACCGTCATGTCTTTGGTCTAACCAATGCTCCAGCTACCTTCTCCCGCTTGATGAACTCGATCTTCATGGAGTACTTAGACAAGTTCGTCGTGGTTTACCTCGATGATATCCTTATCTACTCGAAGAACGAGGAAGAGCATGCCGAACATCTTAGACTTGTGTTAGAAAAACTCAGAGAGCACCGCCTTTATGCCAAGTTCTCCAAGTGCGAATTTTGGTTGCCAGAAGTGACCTACCTAGGCCACGTGATCTCTGGTAAGGGCATTGCTGTCAATCCTGAGAGAGTTCAGGCCGTTCTTGATTGGACTCCACCTGAAACAGTTAAACAAGTTAGGAGTTTCCTTGGTCTAGCCAGTTATTGTCGCCGCTTCGTTGAAAACTTCTCCAAAGTAGCCAAACCCCTCACGGAACTTCTCAAGAAGGATAAAAAGTTTGAGTGGTCCCCACAGTGTGAATACAGTTTTCAGGAACTGAAAAGACGCCTGACTTCTGCCCCCATACTTGTGCCACCGGATTTCACTAAAGACTTTGTTATCTACTGCGACGCCTCACGACAGGGACTAGGCTGCATTCTTATGCAGGATCGTCATGTGATTGCCTATGCATCTCGACAGTTGCATCCACATGAGGAGAATTATCCTACACATGATCTAGAGCTTGCAGCCGTAGTCTATGCACTTAAGACATGGCGACATTACCTTCTCGGTAAACGTTGCGAGATTTACACCGATCACCAGAGTCTCAAGTATATTTTCACCCAACCAGATTTGAACCTTAGGCAAAGACGTTGGTTGGAGTTGATCTCAGATTACGACTTAGGGATTACCTACACCCCAGGCAAGGGCAATGTCATGGCTGATGCGCTAAGTCGTAAGTCCTATTGCAACAATCTTATGTTGCAGCAGGGCCAACCACTTCTCCATGAGGAATTCTGTAAGCTTAACCTTCACATTGCTCCTCAAGGATTCCTTTCTACCTTGGTGGCGAAACCTACCCTTGAGGATCAGATCATTTCTGACCAGAAGTTTGATAGGGGTGTTACCCGCATCAGGAGAAACATTAAGAAGGGAGTTGGTGGATGTTTCTCTATGGATGATCGAGGTGCTGTTTTCTTTGAGAATCGCTTGGTGGTTCCCAAGAATCAACATCTGCGACAATTGATCCTTAAGGAGGCACATGAATCCCCTCTCACGATTCATCCCGGTAGTACTAAGATGTATCAGGACCTACGCCAGAGGTTCTGGTGGACTAGGATGAAGAGAGAAATCGCTCAGTTCATTGCTAACTGTGACGTTTGTCGTCGCGTTAAGGCAGAACATCAAAGACCTGCTGGCACCCTTCAACCTTTAGCCATTCCTGAGTGGAAATGGGATAAAGTTGGTATGGACTTCATCACCGGCTTTCCCAGGACCAAGAAAGGGAATAACGCTATCTTCGTAGTCATTGATCGTCTTTCCAAAGTGGCTCACTTCCTACCTGTTCGAGAGAGTATCACTGCTAGTCAGCTCGCTGACTTATATATTTCTCGAATAGTGTCACTTCATGGTGTTCCACTAGAGATCAATTCAGACCGTGGTAGTCTCTTCACTTCTCATTTCTGGGAGAGTTTCCAAACTGCCATGGGCACCCATCTTTCCTTCAGTACCGCTTTCCACCCTCAATCAAGTGGTCAGGTGGAAAGGGTCAACCAAATTCTCGAAGACATGCTTAGAGCTTGCGTTATCTCATTCGGTATGGATTGGGAGAAATGCCTACCTTTCGCCGAGTTTGCTTATAACAATAGCTATCAATCCAGTCTTAAGAAAGCTCCTTTCGAGATTCTGTATGGACGAAGATGTCGAACACCTTTGAACTGGTCAGAAACCGGTGAAAGACAATTCTTTGGACCGGACATGATCCAGGAAGCAGAAGAGCAAGTTCGCATCATTCGTGAGAATTTGAAAACAGCCCAGTCTCGTCAAAAGAGCCAGTATGACCGTCGTCATAAGGAAGTGGCTTATGAAGTTGGCGACAAGGCTTACCTTCGGGTTACTCCTCTAAAGGGTACCCATCGTTTCGGTATCAAGGGCAAGTTGGCTCCTCGTTACATTGGTCCTTTTCGCATTCTCGCTAAACGAGGAGAGGTTGCCTACCAGTTGGAACTACCCCCACATCTTTCTCGAGTCCATGATGTCTTCCACGTCTCTCAACTCAGGCGTTGCTTCTCGGATCCCATCCGCGGAGTGGACCACGAAACGCTTGATCTCCAAGATAACCTCACATATCGAGAGTACCCTATTCGCATTCTTGATCAAGCAGAGCGTGTCACCCGACGTCAGAACATCAAGTTTCTCAAGGTTCAGTGGTCTCATCATTCTGAGAGAGAAGCTACTTGGGAGCGAGAAGATCGTCTTCGACTGGAGTACCCCACCTTCTTTCCATCGACCCCTGAATCTCGGGACGAGATTCTTTCAAGTGGGGGCGAGTTGTCACGTCCCTAGTTCTGGTATGACCTAGACTAGCTAGTCATGTGTGCATCATGTTTAAATTTCATTTAAATTTGAAATGGGGATCTGTGAAACCCTCAGAATCATCTCTGGAAATGACCCAGATAAAAATTGCTCCAAAAGGTTCCAAGAAAATGTTCATGTTGCTCTCTGAAAATATTGGACAGAGATAAAAATCAAACCAATATTTTTAGGAGATCATAAATATTTATTTTGGGCATTTGGAATTAATGCAGTAATTATTTGCTTTGGATATATATTGTTATATATATATAATATTGTCCAAAAGGTATGCCATTTGTTGAGGAGTTCTGGAATAATACCACTAGCCCCTACAAAAATTGGCATAAGTAAATAAAATGGTTTAGTATTTTTATTAAACCAAACAAATGTCAGAAAATTAGAAAAGAAAAAGAAATAGGAAAAAGAGAGCTTACCTGTGGCCTGGCACTGTGCGGCCTGGCCTGGCCCAGCAGGCCGGCCCAGCTGACTGGCCAGTGCCAGTCGTCGCCTTCCTCGCGCCAGGAGGACAGGGGCACGCGCTCGCCGCCCGCGCGCATGCGCGCCACCTCCTGCTTCTCCCCTCGTCGCCTGGATCGCCCGAACGACGCCACGCGCCGCCCCGCACCTCTCTCGCTCTCTCCCGTGCCCATTCTCTCTTCCCCCTCGCTCTCTCTCTCACGGCCGAGCGCTGCCATCGCCACCGGCCACCGTTGCCGTAGCCACCGCCACCCCCTCGCCTCTCCGGCACGCCCAGAAGCTCCGCCACGTCGCGGGCTACCTCTCCGTCGAGCCACACGCCTCGGGAGGCCCTGGAGCGCCGCCATCGCCATCGTCTTCCTCCTCGGGCTCCGCCGTCTGCCGCCGTCGATTCGCCGTCACCAGGTCTCCCCCGAGCCCGCTGTGCTGCTCCGCGTGATCGCCGTGAGCACCTCCCCGTTTCCCCCTCTTCTCCCCGTCGTTCCCGCGTCGTAGCCGCCGTTTCCTCCACGGCCGTAGCTCCTCGCCGCCGTCCATGTCGCCGCCGTCGCTCAAGCCACTGCAGCCCGCAACCACACGCGTCACCGTGTTCATGGTGACGCCAGGAGGCTGTAGTGCCTCCCCGCTCGCTTCCTCGTGCTCCGTAGCCCCGCAGCCGCTCAAGCCCGAGCTCCGGCCGCCGCCGTGAGCTCTGCTCCGACGAGATCCGCCGCCCCCGCAGCCTCTCACGGGCTCCCCTGGATGCGCGGGAGCGCGGGCAACCTCCTGGTGCCCCCAGGCGCCGCTCCCGTGGCTTCTAGTGGGGACTCCGCCGTGGCCAGTGGTCGCCGGCGACGAGGCCTGAGCCTGCCACGTGGGTACGGCCTGTCAGGTGATTAGCTTAGTGCTAATCACCACCTAACCTAACCCCTGACACTGACCAGTGGGCCCCAGCGCCACTAACACTGTAATTAGGATAAACCAACCCTCTGTTTAACCCTGTGTCACTGACGTGTGGACCCCACACGTCAGGTTTGACTTGGTCAGCACCGTTGACCCGCTGACGCCATGATGACGCAGTGCTGACGCAATATACCCCTTTTCTGGATTTAAAATTAAACCAGGAAATTCCAGAAAATGTACAAAACTTCTAAAATTCATAGAAATTCAACCGTAGCTCAGATTTAAATAATTTATATATGAAAAATTATCAGAAAAATGCAATCTATCCATCTGTACTAGTTTCATGCATGAAAAACCAACTTATACCTACTGTATAAGTGAAAACATATAAATGGCATATATAAGGACTTAAATTAGAGTTGCATTTGAACCTTTGGTTCAAATGGATCTCTTCCAAGTTGAATGCTAAATGCATTGGCTCAAAATACATCACATATTCATGCCATATTCATGCATCATATTGTTGCATATGATTGTGTTTTGACTGTCGACACCGTTCCCTCTCGATAGGTCCTGCTCCGGAGAGTGTTCCAGAGTACCTGTCTGAGGAGCAGTGCCACCCTGTTGATCTACCAGGCAAGCAAACCCCCTTTGTTCATTCCGATACAAACCTACTCTCTCGCTCCTGCTCTCTTTTACTGCATTAGGACAACAACGATTCAACTGCTACTTTATGCTGCGGTAGTTGAACCCATTCCTCTGCATGACCTGTCATTGCCACAGTAAATAGTTGAAACCCACTAGCATGTGTAGGAGTTGATTGAGCCATGTTGTGATCCTACCATGCCTTGCCTGCTATTGCTTAGAGTTGTGTCAGGTCTGGTTCATTGGGAATGAATTGGAGTGTTACGATATGTTCTGGTGCTGAGAGTCAAGTGCGTGAACACGATTTGGTAAAGGTAGCGGTGGGAGGCCATGTAGGAGTACATGGTGGGTTGTCTCACTGGAACCGTCCTTAAGCACTGAGTTCTGTGTATGTTGTCCAATGACTAGCTACTACCACACATTGGAATGCTTAAGTGCCCCTCTCGACTTATTAACCAACTTGGTCTCTGTCCAGGAGTTGCAACTAGTTTCTGGTGTTTGTAGGTAGTGCTATTTTTCTACCGAGTGGCACCCGGCAGGGTGGGCTTGGGACAGACTAGGCACACGTGGCCCGGCGTACCGAGTGGCACCCAGATGGTGGGCTCGGGAACCCTGCACACATCATTTGGGGCCGTGAGCGACACCCCGGCCGGATCTCCTTGCGGATGGAACCCGAATAGGCGATAAACCTGGACTAGAGTCTTGTGTGGTTAGTCAGGTCGTGGCCGATACCCTCGCCAGGTTTCCGCTTGAAGGTTGCCGAGGTACATGACGTGTACATGGCGGTAAGTGGCGGGAGCGTGTGTGACGCAGTACACCCCTGCAGGGTTATCATGATCTATTCGAATAGCCGTGTCCTCGGTTATGGACTTCTTGGATGCTTACGTGGTACATAGACAACCTGAAGTGGATACTCTAAAATGCTCAAGACAAGTGTGAGTGCTATGGATGGCTTCTCGTAGTGAGACGGGAGTGAATCCATAGTGGTGTATTGAGGTGGTGATTAGTGGACTCGTGTGCGCCTTCTTACCTCAAAGAAGTTTCTCGTAGTCGTAGAACAGGATAGCCACTGAGTCAAGCTGGCTTGCTGCAACTAAACCCCACACTACCTTCTTGATACAAATGCATGTAAGATAGGATCTGATGTAAGTCTTGCTGAGTACCTTCGTACTCATGTTGCTTTACTTATGTTTTTGCAGCGGAGACTTCAGTCTTACTAGTAGCTCCGCTTGGACTTCGACGAGTAGCTTGTACCTCAGCTACGATCTTGCACCCTTGGGAGGGTCTTGTAGATAGTCAGGCTTCTCAGCCTTTTTCTTTTGTAGTTGTCTGTACTCAGACATGTAATGCTTCCGTTGCTTGTATGCTCTGAATGATGGGTCATGTGACCCCTGTTTGTACTTAATGCTATGTGGCTCTTCTGGGCCTTTTATCTATATGAGTTCGCGTTATGTTGTGATGCCATGTTGTACAGCACATACTTGCATGTTATGCGTACGTGTAACGTGTATTGCTATGTGTGGGATCCGACAATCTAGTTGTTTATCCTTGGCAGCCTCTCTTATGGGTAAATGTAGTCTAGTGCCTCCTTGAGCCATAGTAGTCCGCTACAGCCCGGTTCACCGGAGTCCTGCTAGCCCAGCACTACTGCTCTGGACACTTGACTGGCCGGCATGTGTTTCACATCGTTCCTGTGTCTGTCCCTTCGGGGAAATGTCACGCGGTGACATCCGGAGTCCTGCCTAGCCTACTACAGCCCGGGTTCCTGGAGTCCTGTTAGCCCAGTGCTACAGCCCGGATTCACACGCTGCTGACCGACACGTTCGATGTTGATTCATGTATGCCTGTCCCCATACGTTAGTGCCGCTTTGGGTTCACGACTAGCCATGTCGGCCCGGGTTCTCTGTCATATGGATGCTAGCGACATTGTCATATACGTGAGCCAAAAGGCGCAAACGGTCCCGGGCCATGGTAAGGCGACACCCGTGGGAGTACCGTGCGTGAGGCTGCAAAGTGATATGAGGTGTTACAGGCTAGATCGGTGTGACTTAGAATCGGGGTCCCAACAGTACCCATCTGAAATCTTGTTGTGCCATGTAGTTTCCCATGCTTTGTATTCTTTCACTGCTGCTTTGTCTTGAACTGATATGATTTGAACTGTGTCTCTATTTTGATTTGGCAAGACAATGCAGTGACCATAGGACATAGATATATGTTTGTTTGATGCTTTTATTATGTACTAGTACTTGGCAATAGATGACTTGGTAGTTTAATCCTGTCCACCTTACTAATGAACTGGTTCACCGAAATGAGTTTCATATACTAGTACATGCTAAACTTGTTATGTGTCTGCTTGTTTCTTCTTTTAGAATGCTGATAGAATATTGGGGAAGAGTGCCTTATTAAGCAATGGTAAAGGAAGTAATGCAGATAAGGTTCAGGATAGTGACACATCCTTGTTGGTCTCCAACAAAGCTGATAAAACAGCTAAGGAAGACTATCTTGAAGACAGCGAGACAACCCCAAAGTCTTGTCTTGGTTTAGTGTTCGAGTTACTGGCCACTACCGCTTGCACAAGCTATTCAAACTCACTGTCTGAATCAGTTCGGTTTCTTGAGTCTCAACTACAAGTTGAAAGACATCGATCAGCTGTGCTGCGACAAGAAGCGGAAGGACTGCGGAAGTCCTGGAGCATTCAGATGCATACTTTCTGGTGCAACAGCAAGCGTTGGAGGATTTTAGCGCCAAACAGGACAAAGCTAATCAGCTTGCTAAGCTTATTGCCAGCATGGTGGATACCCAGGATAACGTTTCTTGAGCTCTTCTGAAGTTGTTTCAGTTATGCTCTTGTTTTGCTGCCGCGTTTATTTGCACTGGTGGCCAATTTTGATGGCCAATGTATGTAATGTGCTGCTTTGTTCCCTATATTTGCATTGGTGGCGAACTTTGATGCCCAGTGGATGTAATATGTGTAATAGCGGTAATAGGCTAGCGTTAATTGCTTGCTTATTTATTTCCTTATTGTCTTGTTTAGTTGTTTGCTTGTAGTCACTACAGTTTTTTTCTATTTTTTTCTAGTGGCCACAATAGCCTATTTTTGGTAACTAGGCCAAAATAATCATGGCAACACACGGACTGTTGTAACCATGGGCCTCATGCAGGCCGTATGATCCATGGGCCTTCGTCCGGCTGTAAGATCCATCGGCCTTCTATATGGGCCTTAGGGTCCATGGGCCTTCTCCGGGCCGTAGGGTCCATGGGCCTTCTACGGGCCGTACGATCCATGGGCCTTCTACGGGCCGTACTATCCATGGGCCTCATACGGGCCGTAGGATCGATGGGCCTTCTACGGGGCATATCATCATTCCGCCAATCATGGGCCGTACTATTCGTGGACCATAACGGGCCGTTAATAGGCCGTATTTGATAACTCTATGAAAACAGCCCAACGGGTTTATTTTGACATGAAAACGGCCCAACGTATTAACGGTCCGCAAACGGGCCGACTGTAACGACGGGCTGAATTTGGCCCACAAGCAGAAAATGATAGTAACGGGTCGTATGTAACCAAATTCTGCAAATGAGCCCAAGAATCAATGGGCCCTGAGAAGGCCGAAAGATAACTTGGGCTGGAAACGGCCCAATGGAATAACGGGCCGTTAATGGGTATAAAGTGATACACTGTTCATTATGGGCCAGTTTCACCACGGGCCGTTAATGGGCCAAGAGTTACAAAGGTCCTCATATGGGCCGAAAGAAGTCATGGGCCACCCATGGCCCGGAAGTTAAAACGGGCTGAATCATATTGGACGGCCCAGATGACGCTACTGGGCCTAATTTGGATAGGGCGTAACGGGCCCTGGGTTAGCAGGCCGTAAATGGGCTATATGCCAACAGGCCGTTAACAGGCTTTCCGTGGGCCGGCCCGCCACCTTTTGACCAAGGCAAACGGGCCAGCCTTTTCACAGGAATGGGCCTCTGTTGGGCCATGCCACGTGTCGCCGTATCATAGGCGCCTTCGGTCCAATGAGCGGATGACATCTGTCCCAACGGTGAGCCAACACGTGTTTCCTCCAGCCAATGATGATTTTACACGTGGAAAATCCCCATTGGTCGGGGCTATTAACGAGTTATCGGATCCAAAACCCGACCCGATAGCTTAACGGCGTTCCGTTATGGTGGATGCCACGTGTCGGTCACCCTTAACGAAAGCACTTCTATGACGCGCGATTTATCGTCATGGAACTGGACACTTCCGTGATGATAATTTTGGTAATGTCATGGAACACTTCTACGACAGCACAGGTATGACTATCTTGATTCTGTCATAAAATCGTCATGGATGTACATGCATGACAAAAAATGCGACCTACTGTGACAAACACGTATCATCACGGAAGTGTATTTTTTGTAGTGATATCGTATAATCATACCCACGGATACTTGAGGTGACATTGGAGTATCTAGGTGACATTCTGGTTTTGGTTGATTTGTGTCTTAAGGTGTTATTCTAGTACAAACTCTATGATAGATCGAACGGAAAGAATAGCTTCATGTTATTTTACTACGGACTCTTGAATAGATCGATTTGAAATGATAACTTTGAGGTGGTTTCGTACCCTACCATAATCTCTTCGTTTGTTCTCCGCTATTAGTGACTTTGGAGTGACTCTTTGTTGCATGTTGAGGGATAGTTATGTGATCCAACTATGTTATTATTGTTGAGAAAACTTGCACTAGTGAAAGTATGAACCCTAGGCCTTGTTTCAACGCATTGCAATACCGTTTGTGCTCACTTTTATCATTAGTTACCTTGCTGTTTTTATATTTTCAGATTACAAAATCCTTTATCTACCATCCATATTGCACTTGTATCACCATCTCTTTGCCGAACTAGTGCACCTATACAATTTACCATTGTATTGGGTGTGTTGGGGACACAAGAGACTCTTTGTTATTTGGTTGCAGGGTTGTTTGAGAGAGACCATCTTCATCCTACGCCTCCCATGGATTGATAAACCTTAGGTCATCCACTTGAGGGAAATTTGCTACTGTCCTACAAACCTCTGCACTTGGAGGCCCAACAACGTCTACAAGAAGAAGGTTGTGTAGTAGACATCACACACCCAGCAACTTCCTTGCCGAGGTTGTCAACCTTGGCCTTCTTGGCGGTTCCGTGGTTGCCGGATTCCTCGATGGCAAGCACGATCTTGCCCCTGTGCTTCCTATTGCACCGTCGGCCCTTCTTTGCCGAGGCGACAGTGTCTTCATCTCCAGAATCGCTTCCCGTGCCGGCATCTTCGCCGGGGTACTTCCTTCCTTCTTCAGCCCGAGCACATCTGTTGGCCAAAACATACAGTTCGGCAACATCCCCAACCTTGTTCATGGCCAGCTCTTCACGCATCTTGCGGTTGCGCACGTTCTGATGAAACGCGCTGATGAGAGCGGTAGGATGAACATCTGGGATGTTGTACTGCACATGGCTAAATCTCTGTATGTACTAGCGCAAGGATTCGCCATCCTTCTAGGGGATGAGATGCAAATCACTTGCGTGGCCAGGAGCTTGATGGCCTCCGGTAAAGGCACCAACAAACTCATGGCACAAGTCCGACCAAGAGGAGATGGAATCTACTGGCAGGTGCATCAACCACGACCTGATGTTGGGTTTGAGCACCAACGGGAAGTAGTTGGCGAGCACCTTGCCGTCTTAAGCCCCGGCAACTTGCATCACAATGGTGTATACGATCAGGAACTCGAACGGATGAGTCTTGCCGTCGTACTTCTCCGGGACTTCTGGTTTGAACGTGTGGGTAGTGGGCCACTGGAACTGCCGCAGCTCACAGGTAAAAGTTGGACAACCTACCTTGTAAGGCAGGTCACCAGAATCTCCCGGCGCAGGCATGTACGTAGTCGGCCTTGCACGCCTATCAGATTGATGGCGTGCTTCCCGTCACCGCTCGATGGTAGTTTGAGCGTCCTCTTTAACCCGCTCCCGAAGAACTTGACGTTGGTCGCGACGAGCTCATGGATCGGACGAAGCCATGGATCCATCATCACGGGCATCGACCTGCCGAGCTGGCGACCATTGCTATCGTGGTGGAGGGGAGTGCACCGTGGTTGCGGCGCCTCCGGCCCTTCCGCCGTCGGCACGCGCCGGCTCGGTGGACCGACGCTGCGAGGGGACCTCCTCCTGGTATTGATCTTTATTGGCATGGCTAATAAGGCTCTGGATTGCAGCCCTCCACTCTTCTTGCTTATCCGCAGCAGGAGGGAAGTCGAGGAGTAGCTGCAATTGCGCTAATGCTTCTACTGGCGTAGGTGGCAGCAACAAGCGTGAGCAACGGGAGGTGCTCGAACTTGTAACCATGTTAGAAGGACCGTCGTCACGGTTCTGCGGCCGTGCGCCATCTTGACCAGCATCTTGGTGTGCATGCCGGCCCTGCGCATCTCGAGAATGATGCAGAGGGCTCTTCCCACGGCGGCGCCTGGGGTCACCAACATGGCGGCCCTGCTCGTCGTGCATGATATGGGAGGACCGCGGCGCGGGCACCGGCAGGGGTGTCTTGGAAGTCACCGCGCCGCCAGTAGGCAGCACGGCTCCGCCTTTGGAGGTCCCCGCACTGCCCGTAGGCGGCACGGCTCCGTCCTTGGACGCGGCGGCGAGCGGCTCGTCGTCTCAGGCACAAACGATGCCGCTCGCCTGGTTTTGGTTGCCATAATGTTGTGGATGCTTGCGATCCGCACCTCCGCCACCATCCATGACTACTCCATCACCCGTCTGCGCTGGCAGGGGCGGATTGGCTCCAGACGAACCAATTGTCGTGATCCCTTTCTTCTTGGGAGCCATGGTGATCGAGGAGATGACGCGCTAACCGCTATATCAGGTTTGCAAAACCTTCTCCCCCTACCTGGCGCGCCAAAGATGTCGGTGGGAAACAACACCTACGGGATCACTTGGATCCCTTCTACGGTTTGGCAGAGAAGAGGGGTGGTGCAAAGAGCATATCTAATGATCAACACGATGGATCTTTACCCAGGTTCGGGCCGCTAAGCAGCGTAAAACCCTAGTCCTGCTTGAGTGTATATTCTGTGTTCTTGAGCTTCGGCTAGCTGCTATGCATGCAAGATGGGCCGAGAGGTTCAAAAGTCTGAATCCTCCTCCAGTATGCCTTGGCCTCCTTTTATATGTCCAAGGGGTTGCCACAGTGGCACACGGGAGGTGTAAAGTAGCTACAGTGTCTATGTTTATCATCGGCCTCTTAGGACAAACGCATTAAATGCGCTGCTTACGTGCCCTTCAGCTTTATCAGGGGCGGGAGTAGAACCCGTCCCGTCCGTCGCCGCCCCGCTCCGTCTTGACACGCGTCCATGCCAACGAGGCCTGCAATGCCAAGTTGGTTGGCCAGCTGCTGCGCTGGAGAGGTGGCAGGATCTTCACCAAGATCTGCATGCCACCACGCTGGTGCTTGCTAGGCCGGCAAGCCGGCCACCTCGTTGGAGTGGTGACGGGGTGGCGAAGTCTTGCCATGGTCTTGCTGATGTCCCCGGCAAAGGATCTTGCCAGGGTCTCGCAGACGTCCTCGACAAGGATCTCGCTAGGCACTTTGTCTCTTGGCCTTCACAAAGATCTGCACGCCACTACGCGCGCGCCCCTGGGTCTTGGCCTTAACATTGTCGATGGTTTCAGAGCTCTCAACCTCAAGGGTGGTGCTTTTGTTGCTGCTCTGCAAGTCGTCCCGCCAAGGATCTTGCCGGGGCCTCGCAAGCCGTCCCGGCAAAGATCTTGCCGGGGGTCCAGCTCATCCTCTGTTCTCTGGTTTCTGGCTTGGCCGCTTCTCTTCACCTTGTATCTCGTTTTTATCCTTGATCGCCCTCTTCATGCCTCGCCGTGCGTGTGGCTACGACTGCCCGTGCACAAGTATGGGGTGCTAAAGGGCCCAAACTTTAGTACACCGACACCGCAGTGTAGCATCCCAGCTGGAGCTGTCCTCTAATGATGGCGGAGTGGCTGAGCAAAGAAGACGGACCGGTGCCATTGGCGATTGTGGGAGAAGCAGACAAGATAAGCTACAAGGAGGGAGGGGAAAATGTGACGCAGGACTCGCCATCCGTGAGGGTTTATATAGCAGGCCGATAAGCATGGGGATTTTGGGGGATTTCGTCGAGTCGGGCGGGAAGCTTGCGTGGCTATGCGCGGGAACCTACATGGTTGCTCGTTAACGGGCTCGCCGACGATTCACTGGCGCCACTTCAAGCCACCGTTTGGCCAAAAGAGCGCCCCTGCGCGCTGCTCAAGCTTGCGCTCGAAGCTGTCTGCGACAGCGGCGCGAGAAGACGTGCGAGAGGAGGACGAAACGACACGTATACATATGGCTAATAAAAAACGTTTACGATTTAATTACCTACTACCCCCATCCTGGTTTATAAGTCCTCTTTATTTTTATGGCAAATTTTGACTAGAGATTTAACGAATAAAATACGAATGCATGTCGCCAAAGATTATATCGTTGGATTCGTATTTGAACATAGTTTCCAATTATATTATTTTTATAACATGCATTAACAATTTGTTAGTTAATTTAACGTCAAAATATGGCCCGGAATATAAAGGGGACTAATAGATCTAGACGGAGGTAGTAGCACACGGCCGCTCTCTACGCAGCATCGCAACTGTCGGCCGGCTTGTACACGACCATTCCCTGCGTGTTCAACTGATGTATGCGTGTGGTTGCTCGCGGTTGAGGCGCCCGCGGCGCGCTCTGCTCGCATCCCATTGCATGTGCTCTGCTATCGCGTCCCTCCGTGTGCTCTGCCTGCGTCCCTCCACGCACGCTGCCGATGCTTGGGGCCGGCGCACGATCAAGTACGTTCGTGCTGCCATTATGCATGCGGTTGCGCCGAGCGCGGCGCCATGATGTAGTTACCCGCTGCAAAAACTGCCATGTGAACGTGCCGAGAATCCAGGCCACCCAGTCCCCATTTATTCCCGCAGCCATTTACCTTCATCTCTTGCGCCACATGACACAATAAGGACACCCACGACGACACATACAAAGAGGACGTCCAACATTTCCAATGGCGCTCCCCGTGGCTCCAATGGTGCTCCCATTGGCCAAGGATGTCAACGAGGGGCAGTTCACCATGCATCACATAGTGGAGACCCACATAAGGGGGAAGGACCTCTCGGTGGTGTACATGAACGAGACAGTCTCGGTGGAGAGCTCCATCCGAACTATGGAGGAGTTGCTTGCTGTGGACAGGTACCAAGTGGTCCGCTTCGACCTCGAGTTCACCAGCGGTCGTGCCGGGCAAGATCAGAAGGTTGTCGTTGCCCAGTTGTGCATGTGACATGACGTCCTCGTCTACCACTACCACCTGTCCACAAGGCCTTGCGAGCGTTTCTCCAGGTTTATCAACAGTTTCGCTACGGTGTGCACCACCAACGATCTAGAAGCGCTCAAGGTTTCGGGCTTGCTCTGCCAGAATCTTGTCGACATCCTTGACCACTACAAGGTTTGCGGCAGCACCAACAACAAACAGAGCTCCCTGGTTGACCTCGCCTCGGCCATCATCAACCCCTGCTGAATGAAGATGAAGGATGAGAGCAAGAAGGACAAGAACGCATGGAAGATTGCGGTCGCGCGCACGCAGCTTGTTAGCATGCGCATGGCAACTATGGCCACGCTCTTGCCAGAGTGGGCCGCCGAAGTTGCCCTCATGATGCGGGTCCACGTCCCAATCTTTCACCGACGATGATTGAATAGTGAAATGATATTTGGGGAGCGAGCTAGTGTGCTTGACGTGCCGGCTGTGGACTGTAGCCGACGCACCTTGATGTCTACTACGCAACTTTATTCTTGTAGACACGTGTTGGGCCTCCAAGCGCAGAGTTATGTAGGACAGTACAAATTTTCCCACAAGTGGATGACCTAAGGTTTATCAATCTGTGAGAGGCCTAGGATGAAGATAGTCTCTCTCAAACGACCTTGCAACCAAATACAAGAAATCTCTTGTGTCCCCAACACACCCAATACAATGGCAAATTGTATAGGTGCACTAGTTCGGCGAAGAGATGGTGATAGAAGTGTAATATGGATGGTAGAAAATATATTTTTATAATCTGAATAAATAAAAACGGCGAGGTAGCAATTGATAAAACGGAGTACAAACGGTATTGCAATGCTTGAAAATGAGGCCTAGGGTCCATACTTTCGCTAGTGCAATCTCTCAACAATGCTAATATAATTGGATCATATAACCATCCCTCAAAGTGCGATGAAGAATCACTCCAAAGTTCCTATCGAGCGGAGAACATAAGAAGAAATTGTTTGTAGGGTACGAAACCACCTCGAAGCTATTCTTTCCGATCGATCTATCCAAGAGTTCGTACTAAAATAACACCAAATAATTTCAAATTCATAATACTCAATCCAACACAAAGAACGTCAAAGAGTGCCCCAAGATTTCTACCAGAGAAACAAAGACAAAAACGTGCATCTACCGCTATGCATAGATTACCCCAATTAATGTCACCCCGGGAATCCGTGAGTTGAGTGCCAAAACATATATCAAGTGAATCAACATAATATCCCATTGTCACCATGGGTATTCATATGCAATACATATATCAAGTGCTCTCAAATCCATAAAAGTATTCAATTCAATAAAACGAAATCTCAAAGGGAAAACTAAATTCATCACAACAAGATAGAGAGGGGAAAACACCATATGATCCGACTATATTAACAAAGCCCACGATACATCAAGATCATGACATCTCAAGAACACGAGAGAGAGAGAGATTAAACACATAGCTACTGGTACAAACCCTCAGCCCCGAGGGTGGACTACTCCCTCTTCATCATGGTGGCCGCCGGGATGATGAAGTTGGCCACCGGTGATGATTCCCCCCTCCGACAGGGTGCCGAAACGGGGTCTAGATTGGTTTATCGTGGCTATAGAGCCTTGCGTCAGTGGAACTTCTGATCTAGGTTAACCCCGAGGGTTTTTGGAATATTTGGGAATTTATAGGGCGAAGAGGGGGTGCGGGAGGCCACCGAGATGGGCACAACCCACCTGGGAGCGCCTGGGCCCCCAGGCGCGCCCTGGTGGGTTGTGCCCCCCTCGGGGCACCCCCAGGTGCTTCTCTGGCCCACTGGATGTCTTCTGGTCCATAAAAATCCATAAAAAGTTTCGCGGTGTCTGGACTCCGTTTGATATTGATTTCCTATGATATAAAAAACAAGCAAAAACAGCAACTGGCACTGGGCACTGGGTCAATAGGTTATTCCCAAAAAATGATATATAGTTTCTATAAAATGATTGTAAAACATCCCAGAATGATAATATAACAGCATGAATACTTCATAAATTATAGATACGTTGGAGACGTATCAGCATCCCCAAGCTTAATTCCTACTCGTCCTCGAGTAGGTAAATGATAAAAGAAATAATTTGTGAAGTGTGAATGCTAGCAAAGTGCATAAGTTTGACCAATGATAATTTCAATCACTTTTCCTAGCATCATAACAACAATTCTTTCTTATAAAACTTCTCATGTTAAAGTAGCAACCAATTCACATGTTAAGGTTCAAAGAATGAATTCTCTTGAAACTCAACGACCTATGTTCTCAATCACCAAACAATTGCAATTCAACTTATTCAACAGAGTCTAAGTAAGAGCTCCACATACTCAACCATCATATAGTCTTCTATGATTGCTAACATTCACCGCATACACATGAGCAAAACGTTTCAACCGGACATATAGAAAGATAGGGGCTTATAATTTCGCCTCCCAACGTATTCACCTCAAGGGTGATGTCAACAATAATAACTCATGCTACCCATATCCAAATAGATATATGTGCCTAGATCTTTTCTCACCACATGATGCTTGCCAAAGTTGAAAAAAAAGGAATAGAGAGAAAAACTTTGACTCTTGCATGAAAGTAAATACGTAAAAGTAAAAGATAGGCCCTTCGCAGAGGGAAGCACAGGTTGCCATGCACTTTTTGTTTGTAGGCTCAACCCCTTAGTGCAAAAGAACATCACGTTATATTGCCCCTTATGATAGCAACCTTTATTATGTAGTCTGTTGCTTTTATTTCGTTTCCATCACAAGTTCGTACACGCTCAATTTTCTCTTACACTAAATGATCTAACACTTTTAGAAGCAATTTCTATTGCCATATTGCACCGATGACAACTTACTTAAAGGATCTTGATCAATCCTTAGGTAGGTATGGTGGACTCTTGAAAATAAGATTTGGGTTTAAGGCTTTTTGGATGCACAAGTAGTATCTCTACTTGGTGCGGAATTTTTGGCTAGCAAAGATGGGGGCCAAGCACCACATGTTGAAGGATCTGTGACAATATAACTTCTATGTGAATATGAACAAACATAATTCATTATGTTGTCTTCCTTGTCCAACGTCAACAATTTTGGCATATAATATTTTGATGGGGGCTCACAATCACAAAAGATTTCCAAGATAGTGTATTTGCATGTGAAAGTTCTCTTCCTTCTACTAATCATTCATGAATTGCTTCTATGACCAAAATTGTGATTGTCAAGCTTCAAAAGCTTTCACTTTCTAAACCCAATGTGAAGCTACCACTGGGCATGATATAATTTCAACTTCATGATATTCAATTCATTCAACAATTTACTCATAGGATATAAGTGAAGCACAAGAGTAAATGACAAGCTACTCCAAAAAGATATAAGTGAAGATCAAACGAGTAGTTAAGTAAATGGGTAGCTATTTGAGGGCTCTCTCTTATTAAAAAACTTCAGATCTAAGTATTTTATTAAAACAACAAGAAAAATGAAAATAAAATGACATTTCAAGGATAGCACAACTCATGTAAAGAAGCAAAAACTTAGGCTCAACCGATACTAACCGATAATTGTTGATGAAGAAAGGTGGGATGCCTACCGGAGCATCCCCAATCTTAGATGCTTGACACTTCTTGAAATATTATCTTGGATGCCTTGGTAATCCCCAAGGTTGAGCTTTTGTGTCTCCTTAATTCCTTTTATATCACGGTTTCCCTAAATCTTAAAAACTTCATCCACACAAAACTCAACAAGAACTCGTGAGATAAGTTAGTATAAACCAATGCAAAAACCTTATCATTCTCTACTATAGCAAATCACAAAAAATATTATTCAACATTGCGTACTAAATGCCTCTGCATATTTAATACTCCTATCCTGAAATAGAATCATTAAACAAGCAAACATATGCAAGCAATGCAAACACAACAGCAATCTGCCAAAACAGTATAGTCTGTAAAGAATGCAAAAGTATCAATACTTCTTTAAATCCAAAAATTATGAAAATTTACCACACAGCGGAAAATTTATCAGAGCTTATTGTGCAAAAAGTTTGAACATTTTATCACATTCTGACTTTTCTAGGGAATTTTTGCAACAGTGGAAAACTTTCTGTTTCGAAACAGCAACATGTATACTTGCAAAATAAGCATGGTGAAGGCTATCCTTGACAATTTTATTGAAGTAAAAGATGCAAAATATTATTATAGATATCAGCAAGAAAATCCTAACAAAATAAAAATGACGCTCCAAGTAAAACTGATATCATGTGACGAATAAAAATATAGGCTCAAGTAAAGTTACCGATATTGTTGGAGACGAAAGAGGGGATGCCTTCCGGGGCATCCCCAAGCTTAGTTGCTTGGATCTTACTTGAATATTACCTTGGGGGTGCCTTGGGCATCCCCAAGCTTAGGGTCTTGTCACTCCTTATTCTCCTCATATCGATATCTCACCCAAAACTTGACAACTTCAATCACACAAAACATAACGGAACTTTCATGAGATGGATTAGTATAATAAAGAGCAAATCATGTCACTTTGGTACTGTCAAAGACAAGATTGATAATTGTTTCCAAACAATGCCTACTGTAGCATATCATTTCCACAATTTATATTGAGCAACATAAGCCATAGAAACTAGAAAACAAGCAAACTATGCATCGAAAACGGAATCTGTCGAAAACAGAACAGTCTGTAATGATATGCAGAATAACCATACTTCTGCTACTCCAAAAGTTCTACAAAATTAGAACAACGTAAAAAATTGTATATCAATCATGTGTAAAAAAAATCAGAATTTTTCGACGCTCCAGTGAATTTAAACAATTCTGTCTCTGGAAGCAAAAGTTTCTGTTTTTGCATAGAATCAAGTCAACTATCATCCACACTATCCCAAAGGCTTTACTTGGCACTTTATTGAAACAAAAGCTATAAAACATTATTACTACAGTAGCTTAATCATGTGAACACATAAAAACAGCAGGTAAAAGTGTTGGGTTGTCTCCCAACAAGCGCTTTTCTTTAATGCCTTTTTAGCTAGGCATGATGATTTCAATGATGCTCGCATAAGAATAGTAATTGAAACACGAAAAAGAGCATCATGAATCACATGGCAAGAACATTTAAGCCTAACCCACTTCCTATGCATAGGGATTTTGTGAGAAAATAAATTGTGAGAGCAAGAATCAACTAGCATAGGAAGGCAAAACAAGCAATACTTCAAGACTTTCAATAAAAAGAGACAAAACTTGATATTAGTGAGAAGCCTACAAGCATATGTTCCTCTCTCATAATAATTTTCAGTAGCATCATGAATGAATTCAACAATATAACTATCACATAAATCATTCTTTTCATCATCTACAAGCATAGAAATTTTATTACTCTCCACATAAGCAAATTTATTCTGATGAATAGTAGTGGGAGCAAACTCCACAAAATAACTATCATGGGATTGAAAATTGAAATCATGATGACAAAGTTTCATGGTTATCATTAATTCAATATAGCATACATGTCATCACCATAATCATCATAGATAGCAACTTTTTTATCATATTTAATTGAAACCTCTTCCAAAATAGTGGATTCATCACTAAATAAAGTCATGACCTCTCCAAATCCTCTTTTATCATTGTTATAAGATTCAACACCCTCCATAATAGTGGGATCATTAACTAAAGTTGACACTCTTCCAAACCCACATTCATCATTGTAATCATCATAAATAGGAGGCATGCTACCATTATAACAAATTTGCACATCAAAACTTAGGGGAATAAAAATATCATCTTCATCAAACATAGCATCTCCAAGCTTACGGCTTTTCATAACATTAACATCATGGACATTCAAAGAATTCATACTAATAACATTGCAATCATGCTCATCATTCAAAGATTTTTTCGTAAAACATTTTATAGAGTTCTTCTTCTATCAATTGAGCACAATTTTCCTTTCCATCATTTTCACGAAAGACATTATAAAGATGAATAATATGATGCAACCTGAATTCCATTTTTTTGTAGTTTTCTTTTATAAACCAAACTAGTGATAAAACAAGAAACTAAAAGATTTAATTGCAAGATCTAAAGATATACCTTCATGCATTCATGTCCCCGGCAATGGCGCCAGAAAAGAGCTTCGTTGACGGGATGTGAGTGCCGCTTACCTAACCTCCCCGGCAACGGCGCCAGAAATGAGCTTGATGTCTACTACGCAACTTTATTCTTGTAGACACGTGTTGTGCCTCCAAGCTCAGAGTTTTGTAGGACAGTAGCAATTTTCCCTGAAGTGGATGACCTAAGGTTTATCAATCCATGGGAGGCGTAGGATGAAGATAGTCTCTCTAGAACAAACCTGCAACCAAATACAAGAAATCTCTTGTGTCCCCAACACACCCAATACAATGGCAAATTGTATAGGTGCAGATAAAAGTGTAATATGGATGGTAGAAATATATTTCTATAATCTGAATAAATAAAAACAACAAGGTAGCAATTGATAAAATGGAGCACAAACGGTATTGCAATGCTTGAAAATGAGGCCTAGGGTCTGTACTTTCGCTAGTGTAATCTCTCAACAATGCTAATATAATTGGATCATATAACCATCCCTCAAAGTGCAATGAAGAATCATTCCAAAGTTCCTATCTAGCGGAGAACATAAGAAGAGATTGTTTGTAGGGTACGAAACCACCTCGAAGCTATTCTTTCCGATCGATCTATCCAAGAGTTCGTACTAACATAACATCACATAATTTCATATTCATAATACTCAATCCAACACAAAGAACCTCAAAGAGTGCCCCAAGATTTGTACAGGAGAAACAAAGACAAGAACGTGCATCAACCCCTATGCATAGATTACCCCAATTAATGTCACCTCGGGAATCTGCGAGTCGAGTGCCAAAACATATATCAAGTGAACCAAAATAATACCCCATTGTCACCACGAGTATTCATATGCAAGACTAATATCAAGTGCTCTCAAATCCATAAAAGTATTCAATCCGATAAAACGAAATCTCAAAGGGAAAACTTAATTCATCAGAACAAGATATAGAGGGGAAAACACCATATGATCCGACTATATTAACAAAGCCCACGATACATCAAGATCATGACATCTCAAGAACATGAGAGAGTGAGAGAGACAGAGAGAGAGAGAGAGATTAAACACATAGCTACTAGTACAAACCCTCAGTCCCGAGGGTGGACTACTCCGTCCTCATCATGGTGGCCGCCGGGATGATGAAGATGGCCATCGGTGATGATTCCCCCCTCCGGCAGGGTGCCGAAACGGGGTCTAGATTGGTTTCTCGTGGCTACAGAGCCTTGCGGCGGCGGAACTTCTGATCTAGGTTAACCCCGAGGGTTTTTGGAATATTTGGGAATTTATAGGGCAAAGAGTGGGTGCGGGAGGCCACTGAGCTGGACACAGCCCACCTGGGTGCGTCTGGGCCCCCCGGAGCGCCCTGGTGGGTTGTGCCCCCCTCGGGGCACCCCCCAGGTGCTTCTCTGGCCCACTGGATGTCTTCTAGTCCATAAAAAATCCACAAAAAGTTTCGCGGTGTTTGGACTCCGTTTGATATTGATTTCCTGCGATGTAAAAAAAAGCAAAAAACAGCAACTCGCACTGGGCACTGGGTCAATAGGTTAGTCCCAAAAATGATATAAGGTTGCTATAAAATGATTGTAAAACATCCATGAATGATAATATAACAGCATGAATACTTCATAAATTATAGATATGTTGGAGACGTATCACACCTTCTCGCGTAAGACGTATACATACTATACTCCGACGATGCTCCAAGATAATTTGTATTGCAACTCACACGGTTGTTGATAATAAACTATGTGCGATCTAATTGATTTTTCATCTTGATTTGAATTGCTAGAACTTTTATCTGCAGTGAATATGAAACTATAGGTGTGTCGTCAAAAAAAATGGAATTATTGAGGGTTCGTTTGGACATTTTTTATACATTAACTTGGTTTTCTAGGAATTTCAGGTGCACAATTGAAAATTAAACTACATGCATATGCTCTGATGCACTAAAATGGGTTGTAAAATCATATATGTGTCCATGGGTTGATGCTTATGTCCCATGCAAGAAATGGGGATGAATTTCAAACACCTCGGCATTGTGGCTCGCCGGCAAACATTGAGAAACTTGGTTTTTATTTCTAGTAAATCCGAAACTCGTCTGAAATTCATGAACCTTGGCGTCCTATCATGGAATGGCATCAACATGCGGGGGTACAAAAAATTGTCCCATTTGGGGCAGGTTTTGGTATAAGCTTCTCACAAACCAGAGCTTCTCACAACAAGCCTCATGGTTCCGGTAGGGAACGTGTCACCTTTGTGGACGAAACAATATTCATTGCCTCTTCTTGCTTTAATTTTTTTTCTACCGACAAAATAGAACAACAGGAATGTTGTGTTAAATTTTGGGATTTTTAGGGTTCGTTTGGACATTTTTATACATTAACTGAGTTTTCTACGCATTTATGTGCATACTTCAAATTTGAACTGCAGACACATGCTCCAGTGCATATAAATTGGTTGAAAAAAATCATATGTGTGTCCTTGGTTGCATGTTAGGTCCCATGCAAGAAATGGGAATGAATGTCAAAAACCTTGCCACCGTCGCTCGGCCGCTAACATTGAGATACATGGTTTTTAAATTCTAGTAAACCGAAATCTCGTCTAAAATTTATGAAACTTGGCATGCTATCACGGAATGACATCAATATGCCATGGTAAAAATATTGTCCCATTTGGGGCAGGTTGGGGTATAAAGCTTCTCACAAATCAGAGCTTCTCACAACAAGCCTCATGGTTTCGGTATGAAACGTGTCACCTTTGTGGATGAAAAGATATTCGTTGCGTCTTCTTGCTTTCAATTTTTTTCTAGTGTCAACATATAACAACAGGAGTGTTGTGTTAAATTTTGGAATTTTTTAGGGTTCATTTGGACATTTTTAGGCATTAACTCAGTTTTCTATGCATTTATGTGCATAATTCAAATTTGAACCACATGCACATGCTCCAGTGCCTATAAATGGGTTGAAAATCAAATGTGTGTCCTTGGTCGCATGCTTAGGTCCCATGCAAGAAATAGGAATGAATGTCAAACACCTTGCCACCGTCGCTCGGTCGCAAACATTGAGAAGTTTTCAAATTCTAGTAAATCCAAAACTCGTTTGAAATTCATGAAACTTGGCATGCTATCATGGAGCAGCATCAACATGTTGTGGTAAAAAAAATTGTCCCATTTGGGGCAAGCTTGGGTATAAGCTTCTCACAAACTAGGGCTTCTAACAACAAGCCTCATAGTTCCGGTGGGGAATGTGCCTCCTTCGTGGATGAAGCGATATTCATTGCCTCTTCTCATTTTCAATTTTTTTTTCTAGTGGCAACATAGAGCAACAGGAGAGTCGTGTTCAAATTTGGAATTTCGGGGTTTGTTTGGACATTTTTATACATTAATTGAGTTCATGAAACTTGGCATGTTATCATGGAATGGCACCCGACATGTTGTGGTATTTTTCGTGTCATATTTGAGAAAAGGCGCACTTGAATAACAGCCAACAAAGCATTTTGAAACAAATGGCTGCCACTTTAACATGTCAAATGTTTGTATAATTCAAATCATGTGCATTCTGTTAACCATTCATGTGACGCCACACGTCACACTTTTAATGGCTAGGAGGTGCCGTGCAGACAGCTGCTTGAGTAGACAGAAGGTGTGCGAGCGCAGACCACTGCGCAGGCTGACCGGGAGGCGTACAAGCTGTCCTTCAATGCGCAGGCTCACCGGGAAGCATGCGAGTTGTACACTGCGCACGCACACTAGAAGCGAGCCCTTTGACTTCCATGGCCACTCGCCTTGCTCGCATAATCTCCATTAACGGCGCCCAAGCCGCTGTTTAATACGGGCGGCCTTACTGTTCGCCTCCCATTCCCCTCCCGCAGACTTCCACCAATGCCATGGCGCAGAAGGATCATCTACCACTAGTCTTCCAGTTTGGTGAAATCGACTCCGAGTCGGACGAGATAGAAAATAAGGAGGAATGGGGCCTCATGGACATGGCCCTGAACGAGATGGCGCGGCGGTTGCTGCCCCGCGCCCGTCCCAGCTCCCATCCCCGCACCCGCGCCAGCGACCATCCCCGTAGCATTAACGGGCGGGTCGCCAAGCACTATCACAGAGCTAGAAGCTGCATGCGTCAGCAAGGTCCCCGCGGACCCGCACGAGCTCGTGTACATGCAAGCGCCAGTGCCTGTGACCGTGTGCATCCCTGCACCCACCGCGGCGCCGATCCCCATGCGTTTGCTTGCACCCGACGTGCCCGTGCCCGTGCGCATGCCCTCCTCAGCGTCATGGGATGCCGCCGTCGATCGCTACCTCGCAACGCCATGAGTTGTCGTCCTCCCGCGCCCCGCCCATCGATCGCGCGATGATAGGATGTTTGATTTCCAAGTGAAGAACATTTTGTGCTGCCTAGAAGACTTCAACAACGGCGTCCCGGAGGACGACAACGATAATGCTGGCGCAGCATGCCGCCTCCGCCGCCGCCAAAATTAGGTTTTTTGGGTTTAATACTGTATCTTGATCGTATGAATATAAAGTCGCAGTGTGACTGAATGAAAGATATGGTTTGAACGAACTTGCGTTTTTCTCTCTGAATGTACAAACTTATCAAATGATTTTTAAGAAAAAAATAGCTATGGTTTTTAAATATAAAACACTCATCACAAACTTTTTAGATAGAACACCCCTATGCAAACTGACAGCTTCCCCAGTAAGCCAAGGGAAAATGTACCGAGCAGGATTTGTGCAGCTCTTCATCGCAAACGTTTTAGATAGACACACGTATGCAAACTGACAGCTTCCCAGGTAAGCCAAGGGAAAATGTTTCGAGCAGGATTTGTGCAGCTCTTCATCGCAGACGTTTCAGATAGAACACCCATATGCAAAGTGAGAGCTATGGTCTTCCCCAGTAAGCTAAGGGAAAATTCACCGCACAGGATTTGTGCAGCTCTTCAACGCAAACAGTTCAGATTGAAGATGGTATGCAAAGCGAGACATCGCCACTAAGCCAAGAGAAAATCTGGCACGCAAGATTTGTACATCCCTTCAACGCAAACCGTTTTTTCAAATGACCCGTGTGCAACCACGTACAGAAAATTTGGTTACATTTGCATCTATCATATTGGGTATATTGCCATTTGTCAAGCTGCAAAGATTGACATTTGTTGATCTAGTAACATTGCCCTTTGTCAACCTTGTAACACTGCCATTTGTCAAAACTTGTAGCTAAAAGTCAGTAGCACAATCAAATTTTTGCAACTAAAATTCAGTAAGCTTAGATTTCATTCATAAATTAAGCAGTTGTTCTTTATACAAACAGTTCAACTCGACAGCTAAACCGACCAAACTTTTCCCCGATTGTTGCCAATCACGTACTAAAATAGCTAGTTCAAATATATATACTAGCTAATTTTAAGTATGGTGTACAATTCAACCACATCTATAGTCAGATGAATTGAACAAAATAGCCCCTAAATACTACTACTACGGAGGGGCTTTGTACTACTTCCAGCAGCTTCTCCTCTGCCAAGCACGCTCAGTAATAGGCAAAGGAGGAGGAGCCTACCGACGAGCCGGAAAACTAGAATCCGGTGCCTGCCGCTTCTGCACCTTTAGCGACGCTCACCTCGAACACCCTCTGCGCTCCAGACGACCTCGCTCGAAGCGGCGGGACTCCTCGTATATCTCCTCATTCCTCGCCTCTACGGCGTCATGTGCTATGGCCACAGTGGCTGTAAGACTCTTTGTGTGCTCGACGAGGAGCTCCTCCTCCTCCCGTAGGAACTCGCTGTAGCGCGCAAGGTCGCTGACGCATGTGCGGGACTCCACCTCCACCTCCCACCTTCGGGCGGTGGTGGCGGAGTGGGTGATGACCCCGACGGTCGACGGTGGGCTGGCTACCACAACGGCCGATGGTGGGCTGGCGGCCACGACCACCACCTCCTGCCTTCTTGCCGCGGTGGCGGAGCGGGTGATGGCCACGGTGGCAAACAACAGGGTGGCAGCCACGACGACCACCTCCCGCCTTCGGGCCGCGATGGCGGAGCGGGTGATGGCCCTGTGCTACCTCTTGAGCACTGCGTTGGTTTTCCCTTGAAGAGGAAAGGGTGATGCAGTAAAGTAGTGTAAGTATTTCCCTAAGTTTTTGAGAACCAAGGTATCAATCAAGTAGGAGACCACGCTCGAGTCCCATGCACCTACACAAACAAATAAGAACCTCGCAACCAACGCGATAAAGGGGTTGTCAATCCCTTCATGGTCACTTACGAGAGTGAGATCTGATAGAGATGATAAGATAATATTTTTGGTATTTTTATGATAAAGAGTAAAAAGTAAAGAAAGCAAAATAAACGGTGCCAGAAATAGCTTGTTGACGGGAGATTAATATGATGGAAAATAGACCCGGGGGCCATAGGTTTCACTAGTGGCTTCTCTCAAGATAGCATAAGTATTACGGTGGGTGAACAAATTACTGTCGAGCAATTGATAGAATTGAGCATAGTTATGAGAATATCTAGGTATGATCATGTATATACGCATCACGTCCGTGACAAGTAGACCGACTCTTGCCTGCATCTACTAATATTACTCCACACATCGACCGCTATCCAGCATGCATCTAGAGTATTAAGTTCATAAGAACCGAGTAACGCTTTAAGCAAGATGACATGATGTAGAGGGATAAACTCATGCAATATGATATAAAACCCATTTTTTATCCTCAATGGCAATAATATAATACGTGTCGTTTCCCCTACTGTCACTGGGATCGACCACCGCAAGATTGAACCCAAAGCTAAGCACTTCTCCCATTGCAAGAAAGATCAATCTAGTAGGCCAAACCAAACTGATAATTCGAAAGATAACCAATCATACATAAAAGAATTCAGAGGAGATTCAAATATTGTTCATAGATAATCTTGACCATAAACCCACAATTCATCGGATCTCGACAAACACACCGCAAAAGAAGAGTTACATCAAATAGATCTCCAAGAGAATCAAGGAGAACTTTGTATTGAGATCCAAAGAGAGAGAAGACGCCATCTAGCTAATAACTATGGACCCGAAGGTCTAACGTAAACTACTCACACATCATCGGAGAGGCTATGGTGTTGATGTAGAAGCCCTCCGTGATAAATGCCCCCTCCGGCGGAGCGCCGGAAAAGGCCCCAAGATGGGATCTCACAGGTACAGAAGGTTGCGGCGGTGGAAATAGGGTTTTGGCTCTGTATATGATGTTTCCAGGGTATATGAGTATATATAGGCGAAGGAGGTCGGTCAGGAGAGCTACAAGGGGCCCACGAGGGTAGAGGGCGCGCCCAGGGGGGTAGGCGCACCCCCGTGCCTCGTGGCTTCCTCGTCGGTTGCTTGACGTCCACTCCAAGTCCTCTGGATCACGTTTGTTCCGAAAATCACGTTCCCGAAGGTTTCATTCCGTTTGGACTCCATTTGATATCCTTTTCCTTCGAAACACTGAAATAGGCAAAAAACAGCAACTTGGGCTGGGCCTCCGGTTAATAGGTTAGTCCCAAAAATAATATAAAAGTGTATAATAAAGCCCATTAAATGTCCAAAACAGAATATATAATAGCATGGAACAATCAAAAATTATAGATACGTTGGAGACGTATCAAGCATCCCCAAGCTTAATTCCAGCTCGTCCTCGAGTAGGTAAATGATAAAAACAGAATTTTTGATGTGGAATGCTACTTGGCATAATTTTCAATGTAATTCTCTTATTTGTGGCATGAATGTTCACATTCGAAAGATTCAAGATAAGAGTTTAATATTGACATAAAAGTAATAATACTTCAAGCATACTAACTAAGCAATTATGTCTTCTTAAAATAACATGGCCAAAGAAAGTTCATCCCTACAAAATCATATAGTTTGGTCATGCTCCATTTTCGTCACACAAGAATGCTCTCATCATGCACAACCCTGATGACAAGCCAAGCAATTGTTTCAAACTTTAGTAATCTCAAACTTTTTTCAACTTTCACGCAATATATGAGCGTGAGCCATGGATATAGCACTATAGGTGGAATAGAATATGATGAAGGGGGTTATGTGGAGAAGACAAAAAAGGAGAAAGTCTCACATTGACGCGGCTAATCAACGAGCTAGGGAGATGCCCATCGATTGATGTCAATGCAAGGAGTAGGGATTGCCATGCAACGGATGCACTAGAGCTATAAATGCATGAAAGCTCAACAAAAGAAACTAAGTGGGTGTCCATCCAACTTGCTTGCTCACGAAGACCTAGGGCATTTGAGGAAGCCCATTGTTGGAATATACAAGCCAAGTTCTATAATAAAAAATTCCCACTAGTATATGAAAGTGACAAAACAAGAGACTCTCTATCATAAAGATCATGGTGCTACTTTGGAGCACAAGTATAGAAGAAAGGATAGTAGCATTTTCCCTCTTTATTTTCTTTTTTTGGGGGGCCTTTCCTTTTTTTTGGCCTTTCTCTTTTTTTATTTGGGACAATGCTCAATGAATGATGATCATCACACTTCTATTTATTTACAACTCGATACTAGAACAAAGTATGACTCTATATGAACGCCTCCGGCGGTGTACCGGGATGGGCAATGAATCAAGAGTGACATGTATGAAATAATAAGCATGGTAGCTTTGCCACAAATACGATGTCAACTACATGATCATGCAAGGCAATATGACAATGATGAAACGTGTCATGATAAACAGAACGGTGGAAAGTTGCATGGCAATATATCTCGGAATGGCTATGGAAATGCAATAATAGGTAGGTATGGTGGCTGTTTTGAGGAAGATATAAGGAGTTTTATGTGTGATAGAGCGTATCGTATCACGGGGTTTGGATGCACCGGCGAAGTTTGCACCAACTCTCAAGGTGAGAAAGGGCAATGCACGGTACCGAAGAGGCTAGCAATGATGGAAAGGTGAGAGTGCGTATAATCCATGGACTCAACATTAGTCATAATGAACTCACATACTTATTGCAAAAATCTACAAGTCATCAAAAACCAAGCACTACGCGCATGCTCCTAGGGGGACAGATTGGTAGGAAAAGACCATCGCTCGTCCCCGACTGCCACTCATAAGGAGGACAATCAAAGAACACCTCATGTTTAAAATTTGTTACACAACGTCATACGTGCATTCTACGGGACTTGCAAACTTCAACACAAGTATTTCTCAAATTTACAATTACTCAACTAGCACAACTTTAATATTACTACCTCCATATCTCAAAACAATCATCAAGCATCAAACTTTTCTTAGTATTCAACGCACTTATAAGAAAGTTTTTACTAATCTTGGATGCCTATCATATTTAGGACTAATTTCACAATTTAAGCAAATTACCATGCTGTTTTGTAGGACTCTCAAAATGATATAAGTGAAGCATGAGAGAACAATAGTTTCTATAAAACAAAACCACCACCGTGCTCTAAGAGATATAAGTGAAGCACTAGAGCGAAAACTATATAGCTCAAAAGATATTAGTGAAGCACATAGAGTATTGTAATAAATTCTGAATAATGTGTGTCTCTCTCAAAAGGTGTGTACAGAAAGGATGGTTGTGGTGAATTAAAAAGCAAAGACTCAAATCATACAAGACGCTCCAAGCAAAACACATATCATGTGGTGAATAAAAATATAGCTCCAAGTAAAGTTACCGATGGACGAAGACGAAAGAGGGGATGCCTTCCGGGGCATCCCCAAGCTTTGGCTTTTTGGTGTCCTTGGATTTACCTTGGAGTGCCTTGGGAATCCCCAAGCTTAGGCTCTTGCCACTCCTTGTTCCATAATCCATCAAATCCTTACCCAAAACTTGAAAACTTCACAACACAAAACTTAGCAGAAAATCTCTTGAGCTCCGTTAGCGAAAGAAAACAAAAAACCACTTCAAGGTACTGTAATGAACTCATTATTTATTTATATTGGTGTTAAACCTACTGTATTCCAACTTCTCTATGGTTTATAAACTCTTTTACTAGCCATAGATTCATCAAAATAAGCAAACAACACACGAAAAACAGAATCTGTCAAAAACAGAACAATCTGTAGTAATCTGTAACTAACGCAAACTTCTGGAACTCCAAAAATTCTACCAAAATAGGACGACATAAATAATTTGTTTATTGATCTGCTGAAATTGGAATAAGTATTTTATCACGTTCTTGTGCTTTTTAACAATTGTTTTCGTGAACAGAAAGTTTCTGGAATTTTCAGCAAGATCAAATAACTATCATCCAAGAAGATCCTATAGGTTTTACTTGGCACAAACACTAATTAAAACACAAAAACAAATCTAACCAGAGGCTAGATCATTGATTTATTCCTAAACAGGAGCAAAAAGCAAAAAGCTACTAAAATAAAATTGGGTTGCCTCCCAACAAGCGTTATCGTTTAACGCCCCTAGCTAGGCATAAAAACAAGGATAGATCTAGATATTGCCATCTTTAGTTTTAGGAAAGAAAAGAGCAAACTTGTTATCTATGGAATTAATATTTCTGTTTTGATAAAGCACATGGCTATTAATGGTAGAACAAAGATTAAGCACGTTACGGAAATTTGTTTCTAAGCTAGCCTCCATCTTTTTGATAGTTTCGTTTTGATAGGAAAGCAAAAGAGAGGTAGATTCGACCTTCTCATTCATGGGGTGCCCAAATATGGTTTTCATCTTTTCATAGGTATCTATGGCATCCCCTTCAAGAAAACCTTCTTCAAAAATAGAGTATAAGACATGCTTAAACGACGAAGGTAAGGCAACATAAAAGCTTTTTAAGTACATTTCAGTTTGATATTGGGGCACAAAGCTAGCCCGGATTCTTAGTAACCTATCCGAAGCATCTTTCAAAGACTCATCAAGTAAATAATGAAATATTCCGGGATCATCTTCATCGAAATTATTCAGATTCTCATTGACAACCCCGGTAGGTTTTTCCATAGCATCATTATTTATGAGCTTAGAGAGGACGGAAGGGCTATCCAAGGCATTGAAACCTAGGAGAGAACCCCTAGCCCCTTTTGATTCGGGCATGGCAAAGGAAAGATGAGAAAAAAGAGAGGGCGAATAAAACGGCAAGGGTGAAGTGGGAGAGAGGAAAACGAGAGGCAAATGGCAAATAATTGTTGGGAATCGTAGCATAATTTTAAAATTTTCCTACGCTCACCAAGATGCATCTATGGAGTCTACTAGCAACGAGGGGAAGGGAGTGCATCTACATACCGTTGTAGATCGCGAGCGGAAGCGTTCCAATGAACGTGGATGACGGAGTCGTACTCGCCGTGATCCAAATCACCGATGACCGAGTGCCGAACGTACAGCACCTCCGCGTTCAACACACGTACGGTGCAGCGATGTCTCCTCCTTTCTTGATCCAGCAAGGGGGGAGGAGAGGTTGATGGAGATCCAACAGCACGACGGCGTGGTGGTGGATGTAGCGGGTCTCCGGCAGGGCTTCGCCGAGCTTCTGCGAGAGAGAGAGAGGTGTTGCAGGGGAGGAGGGAGGCGCCAAAGGCTGTAGTGTGCTGCCCTCCCTCCCCCCTTTATATAGGCCCCCTGGGGGGGTGCGCAGCCCTAGGAGATGGGATCTCCAAGGGGGGGGGGGGCGGCGGCCAAGGGGGAAAGGAGTTGCCTTGCCCCCCAAGGCAAGGGGGAACTCCCCCCCAGGGTTCCCAACCCTAGGCGCATGGGGGGAGGCCCAAGGAGGCGCCCCAGCCCACTAGGGGCTGGTTCCCCTCCACTTTCAGCCCACGGGGCCCTCCGGGACAGGTGGCCCCACCCGGTGGACCCCCGGGACCCTTCCGGTGGTCCCGGTACAATACCGATAACCCCCGAAACTTTCCCGGTGGCCGAAACAGGACTTCCTATATATAATTCTTCACCTCCGGACCATTCCGGAGCCTCTCATGACGTCCGGGATCTCATCCGGGACTCCGAACAACTTTCGGGTTTCCGCATACATATATCTCTACAACCCCAGCGTCACCGGACCTTAAGTGTGTAGACCCTACGGGTTCGGGAGACATGCAGACATGACCGAGACGCCTCTCCGGTCAATAACCAACAGCGGGATCTGGATACCCATGTTGGCTCCCACATGCTCCACGATGAAATCATCGGATGAACCACGGTGTCGAGGATTCAATCAATCCGTATGCAATTCCCTTTGTCAATCGGTATGTTACTTGCCCGAGATTCGATCGTCGGTATCCCAATACCTAGTTCAATCTCGTTACTGGCAATCCTCTTTACTCGTACCGCAATGCATGATCCCGTGACTAACGCCTTAGTCACATTGAGCTCATTATGATGATGCATTACCGAGTGGGCCCAGAGATACCTCTTCGTCACACGGAGTGACAAATCCCAGTCTCGATCCGTGCCAACCCAACAGACACTTTCGGAGATACCCGTAATGCACCTTTATAGTCACCCAGTTACGTTGTGACGTTTGGCACACCCAAAGCACTCCTACGGTATCCGGGAGTTGCACGATCTCATGGTCTAAGGAAAAGATACTTGACATTGGAAAAGCTCTAGCAAACGAAACTACACGATCTTTTATGCTATGCTTAAGTTGGGTCTTGTCCATCACATCATTCTCCTAATGATGTGATCCCGTTATCAATGACATCCTATGTCCATAGTCAGGAAACCATGACTATCTGTTGATCAACGAGCTAGTCAACTAGAGGCTTACTAGGGACAGGTTGTGGTCTATGTATTCACACATGTATTACGATTTCCGGACAATACAATTATAGCATGAATAATAGACCATTATCATGAACAAAGAAATATAATAATAACCTTTTATTATTGCCTCTAGGGCATATTTCCAACAGTCTCCCACTTGCACTAGAGTCAATAATCTAGTTACATTGTGATGAATCGAACACCCATTGCGTCCTGGTGTTGATCATGTTTTGCCCTAGGGAGAGGTTTAGTCAACGGATCTGCTACATTCAGGTCCGTGTGTACTTTACGAATATCTATGTCTCCATTTTGAACACTTTCACGAATGGAGTTGAAGCGACGCTTGATATGCCTGGTCTTCCTGTGAAACCTGGGCTCCTTCGCAAGGGCAATAGCTCCAGTGTTGTCACAGAAGAGAGTCATCGGGCCCGACGCATTGGGAATCACCCCTAGGTCGGTAATGAACTCCTTCATCCAGACTGCTTCCTGTGCTGCCTCCGAGGCTGCCATGTATTCCGCTTCACATGTAGATCCCGCCACGACGCTTTACTTACAACTGCACCAGCTTATTGGTCCTCTATTCAAAATATACACGTATCCGGTCTGTGACTTCGAGTCATCCGGATCTGTGTCGAAGCTAGCGTCGACGTAACCCTTTACGACGAGCTCTTCGTCACCTCCATAAACGAGAAACATATCCTTAGTCCTCTTCAGGTACTTCAGGATATTCTTGACCGCTGTCCAGTGTTCCTTGCCGGGATTACTTTGGTACCTTCCTACCAAACTTACGGCAAGGTTTACATCAGGTCTGGTACACAGCATGGCATACATAATAGACCCTATGGCCGAGGCATAGGGGATGACACTCATCTCTTCTATATCTTCTGCCGTGGTCGGGCATTGAGCCGTGCTCAATTGCACACCTTGCAATACAGGCAAGAACCCCTTCTTGGACTGATCCATACTGAACTTCTTCAATATCTTGTCAAGGTATGTACTCTGTGAAAGACCAATGAGGCGTCTTGATCTATCTCTATAGATCTTGATGCCTAATATATAAGCAGCTTCTCCAAGGTCCTTCATTGAAAAACACTTATTCAAATAGGCCTTTATACTTTCCAAGAATTCTATATCATTTCCCATCAATAATATGTCGTCCACATATAATATGAGAAATGCTACAGAGCTCCCACTCACTTTCTTGTAAACACAGGCTTCTCCATAAGTCTGTGTAAACCCAAACGCTTTGATCATCTCATCAAAGCGAATGTTCCAACTCCGAGATGCTTGCACCAGCCCATAGATTGAGCGCTGGAGCTTGCATACTTTGTTAGCATTCTTAGGATCGACAAAACCTTCTGGCTGCATCATATACAACTCTTCCTTAAGGAAGCCGTTAAGGAATGCCGTTTTGACGTCCATCTGCCATATCTCATAATCATAGTATGCGGCAATTGCTAACATGATTCGGACGGACTTCAGCTTCGCTACGGGTGAGAAAGTCTCATCGTAGTCAACCCCTTGAACTTGTCGATAACCCTTAGCGACAAGTCGAGCTTTGTAGATGGTCACATTACCATCCGCGTCCGTCTTCTTCTTAAAGATCCATTTGTTTTCTATGGCTCGCCGCTCATCGAGCAAGTCAGTCAAAGTCCATACTTTGTTTTCATACATGGATTCTATCTCGGATTTCATGGCTTCTAGCCATTTGTCGGAATCCGGGCCCGCCATCGCTTCTTCATAGTTCGAAGGTTCACCGTTGTCTAACAACATGATTTCCAGGACAGGGTTGCCGTACCACTCTGGTGCGGAACGTGTCCTTGTGGACCTACGAAGTTCAGTGGCAACTTGATCCGAAGCTTCATGATCATCATCATTGACTTCCTCTCCAGTCAGTGTAGGCACCACAGGAACATTTTCCCGCGCTGCGCTACTTTCCGGTTCGAAAGGGGTGACTATCACCTCATCAAGTTCCACTTTCCTCCCACTCAATTCTTTCGAGAGAAACTCCTTCTCCAGAAAGGACCCGTTCTTGGCAACGAAGATCTTGCCTTCAGATCTGAGGTAGAAGGTATACCCAATAGTTTCCTTAGGGTATCCTATGAAGACGCATTTTTCCGATTTGGGTTCGAGCTTTTCAGGTTGAAGTTTCTTGACATAAGCATCGCATCCCCAAACTTTTAGAAACGACAGCTTAGGTTTCTTCCCAAACCATAATTCATACGGTGTCGTCTCAACGGATTTAGACGGTGCCCTATTTAAAGTGAATGCGGCAGTCTCTAAAGCATAACCCCAAAATGAGAGCGGTAAATCGGTAAGAGACATCATAGATCGCACCATATCCAATAGAGTGCGATTACGACGTTCGGACACACCATTTCTCTGAGGTGTTCCAGGCGGCGTGAGTTGTGAAACTATTCCACATTTCCTTAAGTGTGTACCAAATTCGTGACTTAAATATTCTCCACCATGATCTGATCGTAAGAATTTTATTTTCCTGTCACGTTGATTCTCGACTTCACTCTAAAATTCCTTGAACTTTTCAAAGGTTTCAGACTTGTGTTTCATTAGGTAGACATACCCATATCTACTTAAATCATCAGTGAGAGTGAGAACATAACGATATCCTCCGCGAGCCTCAACACTCATTGGACCGCACACATCGGTATGTATGATTTCCAATAAGTTGGTTGCTCGCTCCATTGTTCCGGAGAACGGAGTCTTGGTCATCTTACCCATGAGGCATGGTTCGCACGTGTCAAATGATTCGTAATCAAGAGACTCCAAAAGTCCATCTTCATGGAGCTTCTTCATGCGCTTGACACCAATGTGACCAAGGCGGCAGTGCCACAAGTATGTGGGACTATCGTTATCAACTTTACATCTTTTGGTATTCACACTATCAACATGTGTAACATCACGTTCGAGATTCATCAAAAATAAACCATTGACCAGTGGGGCATGACCATAAAACATATCTCTCAAATAAATAGAACAACCATTATTCTCAGATTTAAATGAGTAGCCATCTCGAATTAAACGAGATCCAGATACAATGTTCATGCTCAAAGCTGGCACTAAATAACAATTATTGAGGTTTATAACTATTCCCGTGGGTAGATGCAGAGGTAGCGTGCCGACGGCGATCACATCGACCTTGGAACCATTCCCGACGCGCATCGTCACCTCGTCCTTTGCCAGTCTCCGTTTATTCCGTAGTTCCTGTTTTGAGTTACAAATATGAGCAACCGCACCGGTATCAAATACCCAGGAGCTACTACGAGTACTGGTAAGGTACACATCAATTACTTGTATATCACATATACCTTGGGTGTTGCCGGCCTTCTTCTTGTCAGCTAAATATTTGGGGCAGTTCCGCTTCCAGTGACCACTTCCCTTGCAATAAAAGCACTCAGTCTCGGGCTTGGGTCCATTCTTTGACTTCTTCCCAGTAACTGGTTTACCGGGCGCGGCAACTCCCTTGCCGTCCTTCTTGAAGTTCTTCTTACCCTTGCCCTTCTTGAACTTAGTGGTTTTATTCACCATCAACACTTGATGTTCTTTTCTGATCTCCCCTTCCGCTGATTTTAGCATTGAATATACCTCGGGAATGGTCTTTTCCATCCCCTGCATATTGTAGTTCATCACAAAGCTCTTGTAGCTTGGTGGAAGCGACTGGAGGATTCTGTCAATGATCGCGTCATCCGGGAGATTAACTCCCAGCTGAGACAAGCGGTTGTGCAACCCAGACATTCTGAGTATGTGCTCACTAACAGAACTGTTCTCCTCCATTTTACAGCTGAAGAACTTGTCGGAGACTTCATATCTCTCGACCCGGGCATGAGCTTGAAAAACTAGTTTCAGCTCCTCGAACATCTCATATGCTCCATGTTTCTCAAAACGCTTTTGAAGACCCGGTTCTAAGCTGTAAAGCATGCCGCACTGAACAAGGGAGTAATCATCAGCACGTGATTGCCAAGCGTTCATAACGTCTTGGTTCTGTGGGATTGGTGCATCACCTAGCGGTGCTTCTAAGACATAATCTTTCTTGGCTACTATAAGGATGAGCCTCAGGTTCCGGACCCAGTCCTTATAGTTGCTGCCATCATCTTTCAGCTTGGTTTTCTCTAGGAACGCGTTGAAATTGAGGACAACGTTGGCCATTTGATCTACAAGACATAGTGTAAATATTTTAGACTAAGTTCATGATAATTGAGTTCATCTAATCAAATTATTTAATGAACTCCCACTCAGATAGACATCCCTCTAGTCATCTAAGTGAAACATGATCCGAGTTCAACTAGGCCGTGTCCGATCATCACGTGAGACGGACTAGTCAAGCTCGGTGAACATCTCCATGTTGATCGTATCTTCTATACGACTCATGCTCGACCTTTCGGTCCTCCGTGTTCCGAGGCCATGTCTGTACATGCTAGGCTCGTCAAGTCTGTATTGCGTGTGTTCCGAGGCCATGTCTGTACATGCTAGGCTCGTCAACACCCGTTGTATTCGAACGTAAGAATCTATCACACCCGATCATCACGTGGTGCTTCGAAACGACGAACCTTCGCAACGGTGCACAGTTAGGGTGAACACTTTCTTGAAATTATTATAAGGGATCATCCTACTTGCTACCGTCGTTCTAAGCAAATAAGATGCAAAAACATGATAAACATCACATGCAATCAAATAGTGACATGATATGGCCAATATCATCATGCTCCTTTGATCTCCATCTTCGGGGCACCATGATCACCTTTGTCACCGGCATGACACCATGATCTCCATCATCATGATCTCCATCATTGTGTCTTCATGAAGTCGTCACGCCAACGATTACTTCTACTTCTATGGCTAACGCGTTTAGCAATAAAGTAAAGTAATTTACATGGCGTTATTCAATGACACGCAGGTCATACAAAATAATAAAGACAACTCCTATGGCTCCTGCCGGTTGTCATAATCATCGACATGCAAGTCGTGATTCCTATTACAAGAATATGATCAATCTCATACATCACATATATCATTCATCACATCTTCTGGCCATATCACATCACATAGCACTTGCTGCAAAAACAAGTTAGACGTCCTCTAATTGTTGTTGCAAGTTTTTACGTGGTTTGAAGGTTTCTAGCAAGAACGTTTCTTACCTATGTATGACCACAACGTGATTTGCCAATTTCTATTTACCCTTCATAAGGACCCTTTTCATCGAATCTGTTCCGACTAAAGTAGGAGAGACAGACACCCGCTAGCCACCTTATGCATCTTGTGCATGTTAGTCGGTGGAACCTGTCTCACGTAAGAGTACGTGTAAGGTCGGTCCGGGCCGCTTCATCCTACAATGCCGCCGAAACAAGAAAAGACTAGTAGCGGCAAGAAGAATTGGCAAACTCAACGCCCACAACTACTTTGTGTTCTACTCGTGCATAGTAACTACGCATAGACCTGGCTCATGATGCCACTGTTGGGAATCGTAGCATAATTTTAAAATTTTCCTACGCTCACCAAGATGCATCTATGGAGTCTACTAGCAACGAGGGGAAGGGAGTGCATCTACATACTGTTGTAGATTGCGAGCGGAAGCGTTCCAATGAACGTGGATGACGGAGTCGTACTCGCCGTGATCCAAATCACCGATGACCGAGTGCCGAGCGTACAGCACCTCCGTGTTCAACACACGTACGGTGCAGCGACGTCTCCTCCTTTCTTGATCCAGCAAGGGGGGAGGAGAGGTTGATGGAGATCCAACAGCACGACGGCGTGGTGGTGGATGTAGCGGGTCTCCGGCAGGGCTTCGCCGAGCTTCTGCGAGAGAGAGAGAGAGGTGTTGCAGGGGAGGAGGGAGGCGCCAAAGGCTGTAGTGTGCTGCCCTCCCTCCCCCCCTTTATATAGGCCCCCTGGGGGGGTGCGCAGCCCTAGGAGATGGGATCTCCAAGGGGGGGGGCGGCGGCCAAGGGGGAAAGGAGTTGCCTTGCCCCCCAAGGCAAGGGGGAACTCCCCCCCCCCCCCCAGGGTTCCCAACCATAGGCGCATGGGGGGAGGCCCAAGGAGGCGCCCCAGCCCACTAGGGGCTGGTTCCCCTCCACTTTCAGCCCACGGGGCCCTTCGGGACAGGTGGCCCCACCCGGTGGACCCCCGGGACCCTTCCGGTGGTCCCGGTACAATACCGATAACCCCCGAAACTTTCCCGGTGGCCGAAACAGGACTTCCTATATATAATTCTTCACCTTCGGACCATTCCGGAACCTCTCGTGACGTCCGGGATCTCATCCGGGACTCCGAACAACTTTCGGGTTTCCGCATACATATATCTCTACAACCCCAGCGTCACCGGACCTTAAGTGTGTAGACCCTACGGGTTCGGGAGACATGCAGACATGACCGAGACGCCTCTCCGGTCAATAACCAACAGCGGGATCTGGATACCCATGTTGGCTCCCACATGCTCCACGATGAAATCATCGGATGAACCACGGTGTCGAGGATTCAATCAATCCGTATGCAATTCCCTTTGTCAATCGGTATGTTACTTGCCCGAGATTCGATCGTCGGTATCCCAATACCTAGTTCAATCTCGTTACTGGCAAGTCTCTTTACTCGTACCGCAATGCATGATCCCGTGACTAACGCCTTAGTCACATTGAGCTCATTATGATGATGCATTACCGAGTGGGCCCAGAGATACCTCTCCGTCACACGGAGTGACAAATCCCAGTCTCGATCCGTGCCAACCCAACAGACACTTTCGGAGATACCCGTAATGCACCTTTATAGTCACCCAGTTACGTTGTGACGTTTGGCACACCCAAAGCACTCCTACGGTATCCGGGAGTTGCACGATCTCATGGTCTAAGGAAAAGATACTTGACATTGGAAAAGCTCTAGCAAACGAAACTACACGATCTTTTATGCTATGCTTAAGTTGGGTCTTGTCCATCACATCATTCTCCTAATGATGTGATCCCGTTATCAATGACATCCTATGTCCATAGTCAGGAAACCATGACTATCTGTTGATCAACGAGCTAGTCAACTAGAGGCTTACTAGGGACAGGTTGTGGTCTATGTATTCACACATGTATTACGATTTCCGGACAATACAATTATAGCATGAATAATAGACCATTATCATGAACAAAGAAATATAATAATAACCTTTTATTATTGCCTCTAGGGCATATTTCCAACAATAAGGGTAGAGGGCACGCCCAGTGGGGTAGGCGTGCCCCCTGCCTCGTGGCTTCCTCGTCGGTTGCTGGACATCCACTCCAAGTCCTCTGGATCACGTTTGTTTCGAAAATCACGTTCCCGAAGGTTTCATTCCGTTTGGACTCTGTTTGATATCCTTTTCCTTCGAAACACTGAAATAGTGAAAAAAACAGCAATTTGGGCTGGGCCTCCAGTTAATAGGTTAGTCCCAAAAATAATATAAAAGTGTATAATAAAGCCCATTAAATGTCCAAAACAGAATATATAATAGCATGGAATAATCAAAAATTATAGATATGTTGGAGACGTACCCTGGCGTTCGACGGTGGTGTGGCGACCACGACGGCAGATGGTGGAGTGACGGAAATGGCGGACGGCAATAGCTGCCGACGGGCAGCGGCGGTGGAGCTTGTGGTGGTGTTGTGCGCACACCCAACAGGGACACCACGTGCACTACACTACGCCGGGGACTGCGCCGCCGCCGTGGTGTAGCATCCCAACTGGAGCTATCCTCTATCGACGGTGGAGTGGCTGAGCGATGATGACGTACCGATGCCATTGTCGATTGTGGGAGAAGTAGACGAGATAAGCTACAGGGAGGGAGGGGAAAATGTGACGCAGGACTCGTCGGCCCTGAGGGTTTATATAGCTGGCCGGTAAGCATTGTGATTTTGGCGGATTTCGCCGAGTCGGGCGGGAAGCTTGCGCGGCTATGCATGAGAACCTGCGAGGTGGCGCGAGAACAGCCTCAACGATGACTCATTGGCGCTACTTCAAGCCACCATTTGGCCAAAAGAACGTCCTTGCGCGCTGCTCAAGCTTGCGCTCGAAGCCGTCTGCGGCAGCAGCGTGATAAGACGTGCGAGAGGAGGACGAAAAGACACGTACACATATGGTTAATAAAAAAACGTTTGCAATTTAATTACCTACTACCCCCGTCCTGGTTTATAAGTCCTCTTTGTATGTTTGTGCCAAATTTTGACTAGAGATTTAACAAATAAAATAGAAATGCATGTCACCGAAGATTATATCATTGGATTCATATTTGAACATAGTTTCCAATTATATTATTTTTATAACATGCAGTAACATTTTGTTAGTTAAATTTAAGGTCAAAATATCGCACAGAATATAAAGGGGACTAATAGACCAAGACGGAGGTAGTAGCACATGGCCGCTCTCTATGCAGCATCGGATCTGCCGGCCGGCTTGTAGACGACCATTACCTGCGTGTTCAACTGCTCTATGCGTGTGGTTGCTCGCGGTTGAGGCAGCTGCGGCACGCTCTGCTCGCGTCCCGCAGCGCGTGCTCTGCTCTCGCGTCCCTCCGTGCACTCTGCCCATGTCCCTCCACACGCGCTGCTAGTGTTTGGGGCCGGCGCACGATCGTGTACGTTCGTGCTGCCATTATGCATGCGGTTGCGCCGGGCGCGGCACCACGATGTAGTTACCCACTGCAAAAACTGCCATGCGGACGTGCCGAGAATCCAGGCCACTCGGCCCCCATTTATTCCCGCGGCCATTTACCTTCATCTCTCACGCCACACGACACAATAATCACACCCACGACGACACATACAAAGAGGACATCCAGTGGTTCCAATGGCGCTCCCAGTGGTCGACGACAGCAACGGGGGGCAGTTCACCATGCATCACGTAGTGGACACCCACATGAGGGGAAGGACCTCTCGGTGGTGTACAAGAATTAGGCAGTCTCGATGGAGAGCTTCATCCAAACTATGGAGCAGTTGCTTGCTGAGGACAAGTACCAAGTGGTCGGCTTCGTCCTCCAGTTCACCAGCGGTCATGGCGGGCAAGATCAGAAGGTTGTCGTTACCCAGTTGTGTGTGTGACATGACGTCCTCGTCTACTGAGGGAGTCCTGGATTACGGGGTCCCCGGGAGTCCGGGCTATGTGACGTGGGCCGGACAGGTGGGCCGTGAAGATACAAGATAGAAGGCTCTCCCCAGTGTCCGGATGGGACTCTCCTTTGCGTCGATGGCAAGCTTGGCAATCGGATATGAAGATTCCTTTCTCTTTAAACCGACTCTGTACAACCCTAGGCCCCTCCGATGTCTATATAAACCGGAGGGTTTAGTCCATAAGGACAATCACAATCATACAGGCTAGACATCTAGGGTTTAGCCATTACGATCATGAGGTAGATCAACTCTTGTAACCCCTATACTCATCAAAGTCAATCAAGCAGGAAGTAGGGTATTACCTCCATTAAGAGGGCCCGAACCTGGGTAAACATCGTGTCCCCCGCCTCATGTTACTTTCGATCCTCAGATGCACAGTTCGGGACCCCCTACCCGAGATCGGCCGGTTTTTACACCGACATCTACCACTACCACCTGTCCACAAGGCCTTGCGAGCGTTTTCCAGGTTTATCAACAGCTCTGACTACAGTTTTTCTATGGTGGACACCACCAAAGATCTAAAAGCGCTCAACGGTTCTTCTTTCCCCCCTTAAGGGGAGAATTGCCCTCCTCCTCTTCCTCTTCATCTTCATCTCCCTCGTGGGAGGAGAGAACTTCGGTATCTTTGGACGTTATGTCCGAAGTACCTTTACGGTGAAGGCCACTTCTGGCCTCCTTGCCCTTCTTCTTGGCCTTCTTCTCCGACGCCTGGTACGGCGCCGGAACCAGCATCTTCGTTAGAAGAGGAATAGCTGGGTCTTCGGGCAGTGGAGCCGAACACTGGATCCGCTCCGCCTTCTTCGCCCAGCCCTGAAGGATAAGAGGAAGGCTTAGCATACTCCTTGGATCTACAAGTTGAGTATATGTTTGGAAGTCTGAAAAACATACTGGAGTAGCCAGGTGAGCGCAGTCGAGGCCGAGGCCTTCGTTCGTTTTCGGCACGACTTCTGGGCCTTAAAAAGCAGCTTCCATATATCATCATGCGTTGTGCCGAAGAACCACTGCAGGGTCCGGGGACTAGCCAGATCAAACTCCCACATATAGAGAGTCCGGCGTTGGCAGGGGAGAATCCGGCAAAAAAGCATCACCTGGATCACGTTGGCAAGACTGGTGTTCTTCTCTATCATGTTGTTGATGCGCTTCTGCAGCGTCATCACCTCGTCGGGTGACGCCCAATCAGGACCTTGTTAATCCATGATGCGAGCCGCATTGGAGGACCGGATTTGAACTCAGGAGCAGCGGCCCATGTGGCGTCACGGGGCTCCGTGATAGAACCACTCCTGTTGCCACCCGTTCACGGTTTCTACAAAGGTCCCCTTTGGCCAGGTGACGTTGGGGAGCTTGCTCACCATGGCGCCGCCACACTCCGCATGTTGACCCTCGATCACTTTCGGCTTCACGTTGAAGACCTTGAGCCACAGGCCGAAGTGGGGGGGAATGCGGGGGAACGCCTCACACACGATGAACGCCGAGATGTTGAGGACGGAATTCGGGGCTAGATCATGGAAGTCTAGCCCATAATAGAACATGAGCCCGCGGACGAAAGGGTGGAGTGGAAACCCTAGCCCGCGAAGAAAGGGGGGATGAATACTACCCTCTCATTGGGCTCCGGGGTGGGGATGATCTGCTTTTTGGCAGGGAGTCGGTGGGCGATTTCCTTGGCCAAGTACCCCGCTTCCCGGAGTTCCTTGATGTTCCCCTCCGTGACGGAGGAGGCCATCCACTTGCCCTGTGCTCCCGATCCAGACATGGCTGGAGTGTTTGCTGGGGACGATTGAAACTTGGGCTCTGGAGCTCGAGGGCGGATGGGCTGAGGAGGAAGAAGGCGTGGGGTAAAAAGATGGATCCCTGTCTTCTTATAAAGGCAGTGAATATCGAGTGTCCCCCCACAAGCCTTAAAACTCGCCTATTCCCTAGGGGTCGTGCAAACGGCATGATCGGATTACCCAAACCCGTATTGATGAGAATCATGCAATAAGGGGACACGATCTCTGCTTTGACAAGACGTGTCAATGAAGACCGCGCCTCGAGACACGAAGCAAGAGGCCGGAAAATGGTTCGACATAATAATAAGGCCAGAACATAACGTCTCGCCGGAAAAGCTGTCAGTAGACGTGATTTGTTTTGTTTAAGTATTTTTCCCTTGTGGTTCAGGGTTGTAACTATTATACAGAGCCGGATATAGTTCTTTTGATCAACTACTTTGAAGTGTTCGGAGGAGGAACCCGCCTTGCAATGCTGAAGACAATCTGCGCGCCGGACACATCGTCATTGAAGCCTGGTTCAGGGGCTACTGAGGGAGTCCTGGATTAGGGGGTTCCCGGGCGTCCGGGCTATGTGACGTGGGCCGGACTGGTGGGCCGTGAAGTTACAAGATAGAAGGCTTTCCCCCGTGTCCGGATGGGACTCTCCTTTGCGTGGATGGCAAGCTTGGCGTTCGGATATGAAGATTCCTGTCTCTGTAAACCAACTCTGTACAACCCTAGGCCCCTCCGGTGTCTATATAAACCGGAGGATTTAGTCCATAGGGACAATCACAATCATACAGGCTAGACATCTAGGGTTTAGCCATTACGATCTCGAGGTAGATCAACTCTTGTAACCCCTATACTCATCAAAGTCAATCTAGCAGGAAGTAGGGTATTACCTCCATTAAGAGGGCCCGAACCTGGGTAAACATCGTGTCCACCGCCCCCTGTTACCTTTGATCCTAAGACGCACAGTTCGGAACCCCCTACCCGAGATCGGCCGGTTTTGACACCGACATTGGTTCTTTCATTGAGAGTTCCTCTGTGCTATTGACATAAGGTTCGATGGCTCGTTTGATCATCTACAATGATGCTGTTTTGGGGAAAACTCTCCCCCCCCCCTGGCCAAATTTTCGTTTTCGACAGCTTCGCACTGCAAGCCAACTCGATTGGCTACCTTGCGCAGATCGACAGCTACGCCCCTGGTCATCAGATCAGTTTCGGGAACCTAAATTATGTCGCCGATAACCGAGGAGACTTGATCTTAGAAGGGTTCGCGGCCCCGACCGCCGCTCTGGCCTTAGATCCAGAGCAGACTACTAGTTCCGAAGACGGGAGTTTAGAGCCCGCCGGACTCACTGCAGTTATGGAACTTGCTACCGGAGATGTGGAGGGGACGGCGTCATCGGCAAACCCGAAGACGAACCGAGCTCCCCTTGTCGCTAAAGTGTAGGACTCTCCCTCAGACTCTAAATCCGAACTCTCGAGGTCTACGTCGAGCGGGCGCGGCCAGGAGGCTCTCGCCCCGGTCAGCCCTGCGGACCCTCGCCTCTCTATCCAAACATTGCTCCTAAACGAGGCTCTGGACTTAATGAGATCCCTCGCCATTATAGAGGAATCGCTTCCGAATTATGCCCAGCCCGGACTAGGGGCTGAGAGCGGGGAATTTCACGTCCCACCCACCACCCACTTCATAGCCACTGTCGAAGACCTGACCGACATGCTGGACTACGCCTCCGAAGACATCGACGGCATGGACGACGATGCCGGAGACGAACAAGGCCAAGACCCTCCGTTTACCGGACGTTGGACGGCCACCTCCACATACGACGTGTGCATGGTGGACACACCCAAAGATGTTGACGGCGATGGCAGGAAGGATCTGGTCGAGGACGAGCCTGCCGAGGTACCGCCAAAGCGTCGACGTTAGTGACGCCGCTCAAAATTGCGCCGTGAAAAAGACAGTACTACAGGCACCGGAGATAACAACACTCCGGAGAATGCCGAAGACCCCGAAGCCCCCATTGAGCCAACTTCTGAACAAGATGATTGGCAGGAGGGGCAAGTTAACCCTGACGATCCAGTGGGGAACAAGGACTCGGAGGATAGTAACTATCTACCACCCTCCGAAGACGAAGTGAGCCTCGGCGACGAAGACTTCATCGTGCCAGACGAACCACTTGAGCAGGAGTGCTTTAAGCGCTAGCTAATCGCCACTACGAGAAGCCTAAAAAAGAAGCAGCAGCAGCTTCAAGCTGAACAGGATTTCCTCAATGATAGATGGACTAATGTCCTGGCAGCCGAGGAATACGGCCTCGAACGCCCAACTAAGAGTTACCCGAAGCGCAAGCTACTACCACAATTTGACGACGAGGCCCTCGAGCGAATACCACCAAAGCATAAAACTGCTGACGAACGCGACCGACCACCGCGTGGACGGGACAAACTGGCTACTTATGGCGAACACCAGCCCGCGCCACCCCGCCGTCGAGGCAAGGAGGCAACGGCCCCGGGCTATACCTATGACTTATGCAAGGACCTGGACAATAGAGCCGGTCAGACAAGATCAATCTATGGATCGAGGGGGCGTGCTCCAATGCGAGAGGACGGCCGTCAGGCTTGGCATGACAGGCACAACCTCACCGGGGCCGAAAATCGCATACGGCCTCCATCCGAACTGTGCCGTGACATAGCCCGATACAGAGGCGCCACACACCCCTTATGCTTCACCAATGAAGTGATGGAACATCAGTTCCCAGAAGGGTTTAAACCCGTGAACATTGATTCATATGATGGTACGACAGATCCCGCAGTATGGATCAAAGATTTTCTTCTCCATATCCACATGGCATGCGGTGATGATCTCCATGCCATCAAATACCCCCGCTCAAATTAAAGGGACCAGCTCGGCACTGGTTGAACTGCCTCCCAGAGAACTCTATTGGTAGCTGGAAGACATGCAGGATGCCTTTAGAGACAACTTCTAAGGTACCTATGTTCGGCCTCCAGACGCCGATGACCTTAGTCACATAGTCCAGCAACCCAGAAAATCAGCCCGGAAGCTCTGGACAAGGTTCTTAATTAAAAAGAACCAAATCGTGGATTGTCCGGTGCTACCTCTTGAGCATGCGTTGGTTTTTCCCTTGAAGAGGAAAGGGTGATGCAGCAAAGTAGCGTAAGTATTTCCCTCAGTTTTTGAGAACCAAGGTATCAATCCAGTAGGAGGTTACACGCAAGTCGCCTTGTACCTACACAAACAAATAAGAACCTTGCAACCAACGCGATAAAGGGGTTATCAATCCCTTCACAGCCACTTGCAAAAGTGAGATCTGATAGAGATAATAAGATAAATATTTTTGGTATTTTTATGATATAGATTGGAAAGTAAAGATTGCAAAATAAATAATGGAAGAAATAGTAAATTGGCAGGAAAATAATATGATGGAAGATAGACCCCGGGGCCATAGGTTTCACTAGTGGCTTCTCTCAAGATAGCAAATTCTACGGTGGGTGAACAAATTACTGTCGAGCAATTGATAGAAAAGTGCATAGTTATGAGAATATCTAGGCATGATCATGTATATAGACATCACATCCGCGACAAGTAGACCGAAACGATTCTGCATCTACTACTATGACTCCACACATCGACCGCTATCCAGCATGCATCTAGAGTATTAAGTTCATAAGAAGAGAGTAACGCATTAGGCAAGATGACATGATGTAGAGGGATAAACTCAAGCAATATGATATAAACCCCATCTTTTTATACTCAATGGCAACAATACAATACGTGCCTTGCTGCCCCTGCTGTCACTAGGAAAGGACACCGCAAGATCGAACCCAAAGCTAAGCACTTCTCCCATGGCAAGAAAGATCAATCTAGTAGGCCAAACCAAACTGATAATTCGAAGAGACTTGCAAAGATAACAAATCATACATATAAGAATTCAGAGAAGAACCAAATATTGTTCATAGATAATATTGATCATAAACCCACAATTCATCGGATCTCGACAAACACACCGCAAAAAGAATTGCATCGAATAGATCTCCAAGAGAATCGAGGAGAACTTTGTATTGAGATCCAAAGAGAGAGAAGAAGCCATCTAGCTAATAACTATGGACCCGAAGGTCTATGGTAAACTACTCACACATCATCAGAGAGGCTATGGTGTTGATGTAGAAGCCCTCCGTGATCGATTCCCCCTCCGGCGGAGCGCCGGAAAAGTCCCCTAGATGGGATCTCATGGGTACAGAAGGTTGCGGCGGTGGAAATAGGGTTTCATGGTGCTCTCGGATGTTTTCGGGGTATATGAGTATATATAGGCGAAAGAAGTAGGTCGGTGGAGCCACGAGGGGCCCACGAGGGTGGGGGGCACGCCTACCCCCCTGGGCGCGCCTCCCTGCCTCGTGGCCGCCTCGTTGCTTGCTTGACGTCCACTCCAAGTCTCCTGGATTGCGTTTGTTCCAAAAATAACTCTCCCGAAGGTTTCATTCCGTTTGGATTCCATTTGATATTCCTTTTCTGCGAAACACTGAAATAGGCAAAAAAAACAGCAATTTGCACTTGGCCTTTGGTTAGTAGGTTAGTCCCAAAAATAATATAAAAGTGTATAATAAAGCCCATTAAACATCAAAAACAGATAATATAATAGCATGGAACAATAAAAAATTATAGATGCGTTGGAGATGTATCAAGCATCCCCAAGCTTAATTTCTGCTCATCCTCGAGTAGGTAAATGATAAAAACAGAATTTTTGATGTGTAATCCTTCCTAACACAATTTTCAATGTACTTTTCTTTATTGTGGCATGAATGTTCAGGTCCGAAAGATTCAAGACAAAAGTTTAATATTGACATAAAAATAATAATACTTCAAGCATACTAACTAAGCAATTATGTCTTCTCAAAATAACATGGCCAAAGAAAACTTATCCCTACAAAATCATATAGTTTGGCTATGCTCCATTCTCGTCACACAAAAATGCTCTCATCATGCACAACCCCGATGACAAGCCAAGCAATTGTTTCATACTTTAGTAATCTCAAACTTTTTTCAACTTCCACGCAATACATGAGCGTGAGCCATGGACATAGCACTATGGGTGGAATAGAGTATAATGATGGGGGTTGTGTGGAGAAGACAAAAAAGAGAAAGTCTCACATTTACGCGGCTAATCAACGGGCTAGGGAGATGCCCATCAATTGGTGTGAATGCAAGGAGTACGGATTGCCATGCAACGGATGCACTTGAGCTATAAATGTATGAAAGTTCAACAAAAGAAACTAAGTCGGTGTGCATCCAACTTGCTTGCTCACGATGACCTAGGGCATTTGAGGAAGCCCATTGTTGGAATATACAAGTCAAGTTCTATAATGAAAAATTCCCACTAGTATATGAAAGTGACAAATCAAGAGACTCTCTATCATAAAGATCATGGTGCTACTTTGGAGCACAAGTGTGGAAAAAAAGGATAGTAGCACTGTCCCTTTTATTTCTTTTTTTTGTTTTTTCCTTTTTTTTGGGCCTTCCTTTTTTATTTGGCCTTTCTCTCTCTTTTTTTATTTGGGACAAAGCTCTATTAATGATGATCATCACACTTCTATTTATTTACAACTCGATACTAGAACAAAATATGACTCTATATGAGTGCCTCCGGTGGTGTACCGGGATGAGCAATGAATCAAGAGTGACATGTATGAAAAATTATGCACGCCACAAATATGATGTCAACTACATGATCATGCAAAGCAATATGACAATGATGAAGCGTGTCATGATAAATGAAACAGTGGAAAATTGCATGGCAATATATCTCCGAATGGCTATGGAAATGCCATAATAGGTAGGTATGGTGGATATTTTGAGGAAGATATAAGGAGGTTTATGTGTGATAGAGCGTATCGTATCACGGGGTTTGGATGCACCGGCGAAGTTTGCACCAACTCTCAAGGTGAGAAAGGGCAATGCACGGTACCGAAGAGGCTAGCAATGATGGAAAGGTGAGAGTGCGTATAATCCATGGACAAAACATTAGTCATAAAGAACTCACATACTTATTGCAAAAATCTAAAAGTCATCAAAACCACGCGCATGCTCCTAGGGGGATAGATTGGTAGGAAAAGACCATCGCTCGTCCCCGACCGCCACTCATAAGGATGACAATCAAAGAACACCTCATGTTTCAAATTTGTCACACACCGGTTACCATACGTGCATGCTACGGGACTTGCAAACTTCAACACAAGTATTTCTCAAATTCACAACTACTCAACTAGCATGACTCTAATATTACCATCTTCATATCTCAAAACAATCATCAAGTATCAAACTTCTCATAGTATTCAATGCACTTTTATGAAAGTTTTTATTATACCCATCTTGGATGCCTATCATATTAGGACTAATTTTATAGCCAAAGAAAATTACCATGCTGTTCTAAAGGACTCTCAAAATAATATAAGTGAAGCATGAGAGATCAATAATTTCTATAAAATAAAACCACCACCATGCTCTAAAAGATATAAGTGAAGTACTAGAGCAAAATTATCTAGCTCAAAAGATATAAGTGAAGCACATAGAGTATTCTAATAAATTCCGATTCATGTGTGTCTCTCCAAAAGGTGTGTACAGAAAGGATGATTGTGTTAAACTAAAAAGCAAAGGCTCAAATCATACAAGACGCTCCAAGCAAAACGCATATCATGTGGTGAATAAAAATATAGCCTCAAGTAAAGTTACCGATAGACGAAGACGAAAGAGGGGATGCCTTCCGGGGCATCCCCGAGCTTAGGCTTTTGGTTATCCTTGAATTTAACCTTGGGGTGCCTTGGGCATCCCCAAGCTTAGGCTCTTGCCACTCCTTATTCCATAATCCATCAAATCTTTACCCAAAACTTGAAAACTTCACAACACAAAACTCAACACAAAATCTCATGAGCTCCGTTAGTATAAGAAAACAAATTACCACTTTAAGGTACTGTAATGAACTCATTATTTATTTATATTGGTGTTAAAACTACTGTATTCCAACTTCTCTATGGTTCATACCCCCCTATACTAGCCATAGATTCATCAAAATAAGCAAACAACACATGAAAAACAGAATCTGTCAAAAACAGAACAATCTGTAGTAATCTGTATCAAACGTATACTTCTGTAACTACAAAAATTCTGAAATAAATTGGTGGACGTGAGTAATTTGTCTGGTAATCATCTGAAAGAAGAATCAACCTAAAATCACTATCCAGTAAAAAATGGCAGCTAATCTGGTGAGCGCTAAAGTTTCTGTTTTTTACAGCAAGATCATAAATACTTCACCCAAGTCTTCCCGAAGGTTCTACTTGGCACAAACACTAATTTAAAACATAAAACCACATCTAAACAGAAGATAGATGAATTATTTATTACTAAACATAAACAAAAAGCAAGAAACAAAAATAAAATTGGGTTGCCTCCCAACAAGCGCTATCGTTTAACGCCCCTAGCTAGGCATAAAGGCAAGAATAGATCTAGGTATTATCATCTTTGGTTGGAAATTCTTAAATAGAACACTTATACCCCTTAGGAGTTTCCTTCCTTTTGTTAATGATAAAACTCCTAGGCAAGAAATCAAGAAATTCATTTGTTGCAAAAGGTTCCTTAATGATAGCGAAAAAGTTGGAGTGAACACTTACGGATTTGAGATCCGCATTTTCCTTACTAGAAGATTCACCCTTATTTTTAGGAACATACATCAATTTGGTAACTTTAGTAGTAGGAGGATTTGGGGTATTTTTCATGGACGAAAAGGCAGACCCTAAGTTGGTAATAATATCCTCAAGTTTATCAATTCTTGTGGAATCTTGATCTATTCTTTCGTTAATTATAGGTTCCTTTTCTTTAAAAAAATCAGAGTAACTCCTACCTTAGATTCATATTGGGTAATTTGGTTGTGGATCTTTTTATCCAAATTGTCAATCAACTCTACAGTGGCAACCTTATTTTCAATAATTTCAAGCCTTTGCATCACATGTTCCAAAGTTAAAATAGTTCCATTAACCAAAAGAGGTGGTGGGCCAAACAAATCTAACATAGCATTATAAGAATCAAAAGTATGGCTACCCAAGAAATTCCCTCCGATAATGGTATCAAGAATATATCTGTTCCAAGGAGTGATGCCTACATAAAAATTGTGAAGAAGAACGGAAGTAGATTGCTTCCTAGTAGATCTATTCTGAGCATTGTAAATTCTATGCCAATCATCTTTTAGATTTTCTCCCCCCCCCCTTTGTTTAAAATTAAGAACTTAGTACTAACAATGATAGAAGGACTAGCCATGACAGCAAATGATCTAACAGACGGCGACACAAGAAGCAAGCGAAAAAGAGGCGAACGGAAAAGGAGGGCGAATAAAACGGCAAAGGTGAAGTGGGGGAAAGGAAAACGAGAGGCAAATGGCAAATAATGTAATGCGAGGAATAAGAGTTTGTGATGGGTACTTGGTATGTCTTGACTTGACTTGACTTAGCGTAAGCCTCCCCGGCAACGGCGCCAGAAATCCTTCTTGCTACCTCTTGAGCATGCGTTGGTTTTTCCCTTGAAGAGGAAAGGGTGATGCAGCAAAGTAGCGTAAGTATTTCCCTCAGTCTTTGAGAACCAAGGTATCAATCCAGTAGGAGGTTACACACAAGTCGCCTTGTACCTACACAAACAAATAAGAACCTTGTAACCAACACGATAAAGGGGTTCTCAATCCCTTCACGGCCACTTGCAAAAGTGAGATCTGATAGAGATAATAAGGTAAATATTTTTGGTATTTTTATGATATAGATTGGAAAGTAAAGATTGCAAAATAAATGACGGAAGAAATAGTAAATTGATAGGAAAATAATATGATAGAAGATACACCCGGGGGCCATAGGTTTCACTAGTGGCTTCTCTCAAGATAGCAAATTCTACAGTGGGTGAACAAATTACTGTCGAGCAATTGATAGAAAAGTGCATAGTTATGAGAATATCTAGGCATGATCATGTATATAGGCATCACGTCCGCGACAAGTAGACCGAAACGATTCTGCATCCACTACTATTACTCCACACATCAACCGCTATCCAGCATGCATCTAGAGTATTAAGTTCATAAGAACAGAGTAACGCATTAGGGAAGATGACATGATGTAGAGGGATAAACTCAAGCAATATGATATAAAACCCATCTTTTTATCCTCGATGGCAACAATACAATACGTGCCTTGCTGCCCCTGCTGTCACTAGGAAAGGACATCGCAAGATTGAACCCAAAGCTAAGCACTTCTCCCATGGCAAGAAAGATCAATATAGTAGGCCAAACCAAACTAATAATTCGAAGAGACTTGCAATGATAACAAATCATACATATAAGAATTCAGAGAAGAACCAAATATTGTTCATAGATAATCTTGATCATAAACCCACAATTCATCGGATCTCGACAAACACACCGCAAAAAGAATTACATCAAATAGAACTCCAAGAGAATCGAGGAGAACTTTGTATTGAGATCCAAAGAGAGAGAAGAAGCCATCTAGCTAATAACTATGGACCCGAAGGTCTATGGTAAACTACTCACACATCATCGGAGAGGCTATGGTGTTGATGTAGAAGCCCTCCGTGATCGATTCCCCCTCCGGCGGAGCGCCGGAAAAGTCCCCTAGATGGGATCTCACGGGTACAGAAGGTTGCGGCGGTGGAAATAGGGTTTCGTGGTGCTCTCGGATGTTTTCGGGGTATATGAGTATATATATAGGCGAAAGAAGTAGATCGGTGGAGCCACGAGGGGCCCATGAGGGTGGGGGGCGCGCCTACCCCCTGGGCGCGCCTCCCTGCCTCGTGGCCGCCTCGTTGCTTGCTTGACTTTTACTCCAAGTCTCCTGGATTGCGTTTGTTCCAAAAATAACTCTCCCGAAGGTTTCATTCCGTTTGGATTCCGTTTGATATTCTTTTCTTCAAAACACTAAAATAGGCAAAAAACAGCAATTTGCACTGGGCCTTTGGTTAGTAGGTTAGTCCCAAAAATAATATAAAAGTGTATAATAAAGCCCATTAAACGTCCAAAACAGATAATATAATAGCATGGAACAATCAAAAATTATAGATACGTTGGAGACGTATCATCCAGACACCGAAGCCCTCGCGGCCTTTAAACACAGCGTTCGAGATGAGTGGCTCGCCCGACACCACGACCAAGAAAAGCCGAAGTCCATGGCAGCCCTTACCGCACTTATGACCCAATTTTGCACGGGAGAAGATATCTAGCTGGCTCGTAGAAGCAATAGCACTAGCAACCCTGGCTCCTCCGAAGCCAGGGATGGTAATGGCAAGCCACGACGCAACAAGCACAAGCGTCGAAGCAATAACGACGGTACCCAAGACACGGCGGTCAACGCCGGATTCAGTGGCTCTAAGCCCGGTCAACGGAAGAAGCCATTCAAAGGAAACAGAGATGGTCCATCTAGTTTGGACAGAATACTCGATCGGCCTTGCCAGATTCATGGCACCCCCGATAAGCCTGCTAATCATACCAACAGAAATTGTTGGGTCTTTAACCAGGCCGGCAAGCTCAACACCGAACACAAGGGGAAAGGGCCGCCAAGCGAGGATGATGATGAAGAGCCTCACCCACCAAACACAGGGGGACAGAAGAAATCCCCCCCCCCAATGGTCAAAACGGTGAACATGATCTACATTACTCATATCCCTAAGCGGGAGCGCAAGCGTGCGTTAAGGGACGTCTACGCCATAGAGCCAGTCGCCCCAAAATTTAATCCGTGGTCAGCTTGTCCGATCACATTTGATCGCAGAGACCATTCGACCAGTATCCGTCATGGAGGTTCGGCTGCATTGGTCCTTGATCCAATCATTGACGGATTCCACCTCACGCGAGTCCTCATGGACAGCGGCAGCAGCCTCAATCTGCTTTATCAGGACACCGTCCGTAAAATGGGCATTGATCCATTAAGAATGAAGCCCACTCAGACCACCTTTAAAGGGGTAATATCCAGTGTAGAGGCCTGTTGCACAGGATCCATAACGTTGGAAGTCGTCTTCGGCTCACCGGATAACTTCTGGAGCGAAGACCTGATCTTCGACATCATCTCGTTCCGCAGTGGCTACCACGCACTACTCCGACGAACTGCTTTCGCCCGTTTCAATGTAGTCCCACACTACGCTTATTTAAAGCTCAAGATGCCTAGACCACGTGGCATTATAACAGTCAATGGAAACATGGAGTGCTCCCTCCGTACAGAGGAGCATACCGTGGCCCTCGCAGCTGAGGTGCAGGGTGGCCTCGGTAAGCCGAATACTACACTGGCATTCAAGGCCCCGGACACTGTTAAACGAGTCCGGTCTACCTTGCAGAACGACAGTCCGGCTCATCCAGAGCTAGATTACCAATTCGGCCTCCGTCAATGCCCCAGTCTGATAGCGGCATATGTACCGCGCGTACATAACTACGCGTTAAAAATACCATGGGAAAGGACGGAGGCATGCTAAACATACGGTCCATGGAACGGCTCGACCCTATCCGGACCTCCATATTGTTCCACCCTTTTTCTTCTTGTTTTTATTTTTCAGGTTCTTTACAACCCACATCAATTTCTGGTGGTAATAAGGGCCCCCTTCTAGGCCCCTTATGCATACTCGATTTTTTTGATCCTCTCAAAGGATCATAGACCAAGGCGAAAAGCGGCGCAGACGTGCGGCAGAGTGTCCAAAGGATCTTCAAGATCATGTTTTTAATTTTAGGAACTATATATAGCTTTCCCTCACACTCGGCATGTAAAAAGCCATGATGCTCATCGCATCTTCTATAAAAATATGTCTTGACGTACCAATTAGACTATAATGGAAACAGTTTCGCCCAACCCTGTTCGGTATTGGCTTATTTTTCAATTTGTTTTTCCACTTCACGTCCAAATTGGCATATACACCTTGGTACGACTTAAATCGCCAGGGGCTCTATTCAAGCCATATATGTATCTTTAACAATAGAAAGTCCGAACACTCTCAGAGTACACTTCAGCGTCCCGAATATTGCATTATATGCATCGGCTCCGAATCACGTCTTTGGTCAATAGTTGGGTTGCCCGGCTCCTGTGCTTGCTACCTTACGTTCCGTATTCGGCTAAGGTAGCAAAGGGAGAACTACTGCGATTGTGTTTCCGGCTGGCCCGGTCAAGCACCTCAGTAGAGAAAGACGAAAACTGACTGTCTTGATGCGGCGAGAGCTGGTCCGCAATTCGGCAACCTATTAAATCTCTAGCGATTTCTTCCGTATCACACGAAGGACTGGCTTTGCACGCGCACCAGGGGCTATCTTAAAGTCCCATTGTTAAGCTCCTATGGCTAAGTGAGAGTGATAAAGCCGTAGTCCGATTGGTTCGCCGCACTAACACCTCCTTTACGGACCAAGACGTTGGGTCAAGTGTGTCTACGTGCTATCCCGAACACCCCCGTAGTATCTACGTGGGGGCTGAAGCTGATGACTGGCAAACTCTCAAAGATAAAAATGGTCGCACAAGAGGAAAAGCAATTTAAGATAATAGGCACAAATATATTACAAAAGCCTCGGTTTATAATACAATGTCTGGGTAGCTCGGACACATTTACTAGAACGTTATATCCTTTGAGCATTGACCCTCTATCAAACGGGCACCCTCAAGGACATCATCGAAGTAGCACTCCGGCTTGTGGTGGACCTTGCCTCCGGGCGGACCCTCAACTGCCACGTCGGCGGCCTCCATCTTCGCCCAGTGCATCTTGACACGGGCAAAGGCCATCTACACACCCTCAATGCATGTTGAGTGCTTCACTGCCTCTATTCGGGGCAAGGCGTCGCCGAGTCGCTTGACTAGGCCGAAGTAGCTACTCGGAATGGGTCCGGCTGGCCACAGCCGGACTATGATGTCCTTCATGGCCAAACCGGACATCCTGTGCAGCTCCGCCAGCTGCATCATCTGATTGTTCAATAGTGCTGGTTGATAACCCACAAGTATAGGGGATCGCAACAGCTTTCAAGGGTAGAGTATTCAACCCAAATTTATTGATTCGACGCAAGGGGAGCCAAAGAATATTCTTAAGTATTAGGAGTTGAGTTGTCAATTCAACCACACTTGGATAACTTAATATCTGTAGCGAAGTATTTAGTAGCAAAGTAGTATGGAAGTAACGGTAACGGTAGCAAAAGTAACAGTAAAGTAACGGTAAAGTAACTAAGCAAAGAACAATATGCGAAAAGCTCGTAGGCATTGGATCGGTGATGGAGAATTATGTCGGATGCGATTCCTCATGCAATAGTTATAACATAGGGTGACACAAAACTAACTCCAATTCATCAATGTAATGTAGGCATGTATTCCGAATATAGTCATACGTGCTTATGGAAAAGAACTTGCATGACATCTTTTGTCCTACCCTCCCATGGCAGCGGGGTCCTATTGGAAACTAAGGGATATTAAGGCCTCCTTTTAATAGAGTACCGGACCAAAGCATTAACACTTAGTGAATACATGAACTCCTCAAACTACGGTCATCACCGGTAATTATCCTGATTATTGTCACTTCGGGGTTAACGGATCATAACACATAATACGTGACTATAGACTTGCAAGATAGGATCAAGAACTCAAATATATTCATAAAAACATAATAGGTTCAGATCTGAAATCATGGCACTCGGGCCCTAGTGACAAGCATTAAGCATAGCAAAGTCATAGCAACATCAATCTCAGAACAGAGTGGATACTAGGGATCAAACCCTAACAAAACTAACTCCATTACATGGTAAATCTCATCCAACAAATCACCGTCCAGCAAGCCTACGATGGAATTACTCACGCACGGCGGTGAGCATCATGAAATTGGTGATGGAGGAAGGTTGATGATGATGATGGCGACGGATTCCCCTCTCCGGAGCCCCGAACGGACTCCAGATCAGCCCTCCTGAGAGAGATTAGGGCTTGGCAGCGGCTCCGTATCGTAAAACGCGATGAATCCTTCTCTCTAATTTTTTTTCTCCCTGAACGTGAATATATAGAGTTGGAGTTGAGGTCGGTGGAGCACCAGGGGGCCCACGAGGCAGGGGGGCGCGCCCCCAACCTCGTGGACAGGGTGTGGGCCCCCTGGCCTTGATTCTTTCGCCAGTATTTTTATTAATTCCAAAAATATTCTCCGTGAAGTTTCAGGTCATTCCGAGAACTTTTATTTCTTCACAAAAATAACACCATGGCAATTCTGCTGAAAACAGCGTCAGTCCGGGTTAGTTCCATTCAAATCATGCAAGTTAGAGTCCAAAACAAGGGCAAAAGCTTTTGGAAAAGTAGATACGATGGAGACGTATCAACTCCCCCAAGCTTAAACCTTTGCTTGTCCTCAAACAATTCAGTTGACAAACTGAAAATGATAAAGAAAAACTTTTACAAACTCTGTTTGCTCTTGTTGTTGTAAATATGTAAAGCCAGCATTCAAGTTTTCAGCAAAGATTATGAACTAACCATATTCACAATAACATTTAGGTCTCACATTTACTCATATCAATGGCACAATCAACTAGCGAGCAATAATAATAAATCTCAGATGACAACACTTTCTCAAAACAATCATAATATGATATAACAAGATGGTATCTCGCTAGCCCTTTCTGAGACCGCAAAACATAAATGCAGAGCACCTCTGAAGATCAAGGACTGACTAAACATTGTAATTCATGGTAAAAGAGATCCAGTCATTGTAACATCCCAAAATTCTAAATTTTGGAATGTTATATTAAATAGATAGATTGTTTGATTGTTTGATTGATTGTGTGAAATTGGGTGAAACTCGAAACTTTCTGAAAGTTAAATGAGAGGGAATAAAAGGACTTTCCCAAACTTTCATCCTTGCTTGCTGATCTCCATGAATTCAAATTCTTTTCAAATACAAACCCTTGAGCGAAGATGATATGACTTCTTCCATTTAATTAAATGAAAGGGTATTTGAAAATATTTGAATTTCATTTGGAAATATTTCAATTCATAAACTTCATGCAACTCAATGATTTTCATGAGAGAAGATAAAATGACTTCTTCAAAACAGATGAAATATGAGTTGCAAGTTTAAAAGGATCAAATTAAAATCCTTTTGAAAATTATTTTCAATTTGAAGTTATTTGGGTTTTATTCAAATTATTTTTCTCCAAAAATAAAATATATGGAAATTAGGGTAACATGATTCCCTAGAACAGAAAATTGGAGAGAGATAAATTTGAAAATCATTTTGGTATTTTTAAAATGATTTTTATTGGATTTTATTAGAATAGTAGCGCCCTTTGCTTTATTTAAATTTGTGAGGATTTTATTTGACTTCACAAAAATGTCCATGTTGTTGGAAAAAATTTCTGAAAATTTTGATATATTATATGCCTATATAATATTCTTATTTTATTTTGTTTTATTATTCGTGTTTTTCTGAAAAAAATGTTTTAAAAAAATCCCTCTGCACCGACCGGACCGGGCCGGCCCAGCTCGCCAGGCCACGGCCCAGCCGGCCCACGCCAGTGCCCCGCCGTCCCCGAGCTCCCGCAGGAGTTCGTCTCCCGCACGGGAGCGGCGCCGCCGGAGTCCGACCGGACTCCGCGTCCGCCTTGCCCCTTCCGCACGCAAGAGCCGCCGCCTCTCCCTCCTATAAAGCCGCCCCTCTCTCTCGCCTCGCCTCGCATCCGAGCCGCCGCCGCCGCATATCGCTGTCGCCGCCCGCGCCCAATCCGAGCCGCCGCCGCCGCTTTGGTTCGCCGCCGCCGCCTGCTGCTGCCGCTGTTACCGCCGCCGCCGCCGCACGCGCGCCACCTCGCCTAGCCTCGCCCCGTCGCCGGACTCACCAGAGCCGCCGCCTGCCGCCCGCTGTTCACCGTCCCGCCGGCGGTTTTCTCCGCCTAAACCACCAAGCCGTCCGAACCGGTATAACCCCGATCCGGCTTTTTTTAGTTTTCGGTTTTTCTTTTTAGTCCGGTTTAGTTTTTTCAGTTAGATCTATTCAATGAACATTCTTTGTTTAGAATTAGTTAACGGACGTTTGCTTTTTAGGTTTTTCCTTTTCTGTTATTTTTTTTGTCGGGGACCTATCTGCGATTAAAGTTTTACAAATTAGTCCTTAGTCTTCAAACGACCACATCTTTTGACCCGTTTATCCAAATCCAACGAAACCAACGCCCACTTCTTCGTTATGATCCCCTCTATCCAGTAAAACAACTTAAACATATTTTTGAAAGTTTTAAAATTTGAATTCAAACAGATTTGTATTTGAACTTCGTTTGATCATAACTTGAGTTTTATAACTCCGATTTAGTTGATTCTTTTTGCAAGTCGAAGCTCTTGACCTAAACTTTCTGATAAGGCAAAATTCACATAATTTTGGTACTGTTAGAAATTGTTTTATGTGGCCAGAGTTATTTGCTTGGTTTTGATGTTTTCCGAACTGTCTTCTTCGTTCTTCCCGATCTTTTGAGTGATTGCTTATGTGTGGTTACTACTGCTTGCTCACGATAGATTGAACGGAGTGTGGCGAGTAGAACTATCAAGAGTTATGAGTGCGAATCATCTTCATCAACATTGCAGGCAAGTTCACACTTTGATCATACCCCTTCCATACCCAGTTTTTATGCATCAGTTTCACCCTCAAACATTGCATGAGTAGGATTGATAACATGTGGGTATTGGGAAGTAGTTGATGAGGTAGGAACCTATTGTCCTGCATTCAAACCTTGGGAGTTACTTCAACGTTTTGCTTATACTGCTATGCTATGCTCGTAGACATGGATTGGGTTTGAGTGTATTCCATGACAGATGTGAGATTGTTAATTAATGGTTCAACTGAAGGTGGCTACTTAAATACACATCTGGGTGGATTGAGGCACCTGGGGTATCCAGTGATTGCCTGTTTTTTTTTGGAAATCCCGAGGTTCCGGGTGATTCTCCTATGGACCGCCACCCAGGCGCAAAGGGATCATAAGATTATTTATGCTAGAAACTTCTGTGTGCAGCCACAAGCTATTATGGGCTCTAGCATAGTTGAGTATGTTGCATGACCTCTTCTAGTGGTAGGCTAGCAGATGTAGGGGATGTAGGTTGGTACTGTCTACCCGGGGTTAGAGTTAATGCTTCTGAAAGACTGTGTCTCCGTCATCCGTTTATCAAACACCATGTAGTGCGAGAATCCCGACGGAGGAGATCGAGTCTTGTGGGGAAAAGTGCGCAAACCTCTGCAGAGTGTACAAACTAATCATGGTTAGCCGTGTCCCCGGTTATGGACAATTTTGAGTCTCTGGTCTTTGGATATTCATATTGATCTCATCATGTTACTTTAATTAATCTTGTTGGGTTAATGATGATACTTAATTGGGATTCAGATGCTGTCAACCATCTCAATGTTTAACAACCACCATGATAGTCAAATAAAATTTATTCCTTTGCAGTAGGGAAAATTTGGCTTTTCGCAAAAACATTATAACCATAGAGCTCTTCCACCAGCCATATATGCATGTAGTGATAGCCTTGTTCATCATTTCTCTATGGTATGAATTTGCCAGCATATTCCATGTGCTGACCCGTTTTCGGGCTGCAACGTTTCATGTTGCGGGATATCTACGACGAGTAAGTGATACGTTAGGGTTATGATTTCTACACTCAACTTTGCCGTTGGTGTTGATGGGAATCCACAACCTTGTTACTTCCGCTATTTGGATTGAGGTAATAGTATTTACGTTTCTTTATACATGTGATTTACCTCTGTTATAAATCCTCGAGTACTGTGCGTGTCAGCATACCGATCCAGGGATGACACTTAAGCACAGAGACTTGATCCATTTGGATCGGGTCGCTACAAGATGGTATCGGAGCACAAGTTGACTGTAGGACGTGACCCTAGAAACTGGCAAGCCCATAGGAAGGATTTCCCTAAAACTTTCTTTTTCAAAAAGATCTTTTACCTCTCTTCTCTTCTGAGCTTATTCAAATATTCCCTTTTAGTGAGACCATATCCCTTTTCCCTATTGACCACTTGAAGATTCGACTGATGAGACCACTCCAAGAACTACAAGATATCGGACAACCACGACCACTACGGAATGAAGGAGATTTTACCGTGCATCTGAATAATGGAAACTACAACAGTTGAAGACTCTGAAGACTAGGAGAATTTGAAGGCTCTGAAGAATTCCCAGATTTGTATGACCTAGGAATGGCTGCCCTTATGGAAGTTGGTAGACTATGGAAGCCGTCAATACCCGAGATCAAGGTGTATCGGAGAAAGACTGGAACGTGGAGCATTAGAAAACAAAGTTTTGTCAAGGAAAACCCTAAGGCAGGAGATATCAACTATGGAATGATAGCTCATGGCAATGACAAGGGAAGAAACACGGCTATCCATGATGTTATCGCCCGCTTATGCTATTGTCACCATGCTGAGTTAAGCATGCATATGCATGGAAGGATTGGATGGTAGAAGGCTGATGGAGCACCTACCAGCAAGACGAAGTTTTAACCTTAGCTGGTGTATCACCAGGATCTGGAGCATTACATCAGGAATTTTAAAGATGAACCTTCAGGAAACAGTATTTGATAAGGAAGCGTTTCGTGAAGAACTCAGGACCCAGAAGCTGAAAGTAGCCAAGCTAGAGGAGCAAAACCTTGAGACATCAAAGATTCATCAGGAACTGAAGGACAGTAGGATCATGGTCCATGTCGAGGTTGATGAAACCCAGAAGTTTGGAATGCAACTCCAGAATATTCAAGGATGTCACGAGAGACTTTGAGTCAACAGAGATGATCTGGCAAAAGAACATAAGAAGGACAAGCATGATTGGAATAAGCCATTTGAGGCATGAACCTTTTGAAGAGTTTGATGACGTTGAAGATTTATTGACCTTTAGAAGACTAAACCCCTGTTATACCTACGTTAGATGCGACGATTGTGAGCTGTCATTTGTTTGATGTTTTTCCGACAGCCACAAATAAAAATCTGTCTTTTAAAAACTATTGTTTGCATTGTGTGTATCCCTCTCTACCTCTCTTATCTCACCCCAAACCCATGGACCCAATAGAGGATGAATGGAGATGAGCTTGTATTTTCTGGACCAATGAGTCAATTGGAGATGGACCGATGGATTCAGAACATGGAGGATCACATGGAGAATAACCCTATAGCCGGAAAGGATATGACCCAGCATGCTCTTCAGTGCTTTGAAAGAGGTGCTGCTACTTGGTGGAGGATGTACCAAACCACCAATGGATGGCAAGGAGTAACCACTTGGAAAGAATTTAAGTTGAATTTACCAAAGTCTCGAGTTGTGCCCCAGAAATTGAAGCCTTATGGAAGTTCAGTCTACATTGTTGGGAAAGATCCGTGAAGCTCAGAAGGATGACAAAGAGATTGCTGAGTTAAAAGAGAGGATGAGCAAAGGAAAGGCCAAAGGTTTTCGTAAGGATGAGCACGACACCTTATGGTTCGAGGACCGTGTATATGTGCCCAATAATGCAAAGATCAGGAAGTTAATACTTTAGGAGGCTCATGACTCACCATACTCGATTCGCCCTGGAAACACCAAGATGTATTTGGAGTTGAAGGAGCATTTCTGGTGGACTGGTATGAAGAAGGATATTGCAGAGTATGTAGTCGTAGGTGATGTATGCCAGAGAGTAAAGGCAGAGCATTAGAAGCCAGCCGGATTACTACAGCCTATGCCGATACCCGAATGGAAGTGGGATAAGCTTGGCATGGATTTCATTACCGGATTTCCCAGAACCCGATCGGGATATGATTCTATCTGGGTAGTAGTTGATTCGCTTGACCAAAGTGGCTCACTTTATCCCAGTGAAAACCACCTATACAAGTGCGAACTTGGCCAAGATATATTTTACCAGGATCGTATGTCTGCATGGAGTTTCGAGGACCATCGTATCAGATAGAGGAACACAGTTTACCTCAAAGTTTTGGAATCAGCTGCACCAGACTTTGGGTACTAGGCTAGAGTTCAGTACAGCCTTTCATCCGCAGACAGATGGATAGACCGAGAGAGTCAATCAGATTCTGGAAGACATGTTGAGAGCGTGTGCGCTAGATTATGGATCTAGTAGGGATGATAATCTACCTTACGCGGAGTTCTCATACAACAACAGTTACCAAGCCAGTTTGAAGATGGCCCCTTTTGAAGCTTTGTATGGGAGAAGGAGCCAGACACCGTTGATGTGGGATGAAGTTAGAGACCGTCAATTGTTTGGACCAAAAGTGATCAAGGAGTCAGAAGAGAATGTTAAGTTGATTAGGTAGACTGAAGGTAGCTCAGTCCAGGCAGAAGAGTTATGCAGACTCAAAAACGCAAGGAGGTAGTCCATGAAATTGGAGACAGAGCATGTCTTCATGTGTCCCCTCTGCGAGGAATTAAATGATTTGGAGTTAAGGGAAAGTTAGCCCCGAGATTTGTAGGACCATAACGAGTTTTGGAGCGTACGGGAGAAGTGGCTTACAAGTTGGAGTCACCCGAAGGACTGTCAGGAGTTCATGATGTGTTTCATGTTTCCCAGTTGAAGAAGTGCCATGCAGAGATGGCCAATATTCCCCTGTAAGGACGCTTGACCCTGGAAAGGATAATGATGTTCCACCAAGTGGAGTATGGACTTCATAAGTATAAGTTATTTTTATCTCGGTATGTGGGATATCCCTCGAGGATGAAGAGATGAATTACTATTGGATATAAAGGAGGTATGATGTTGGAAATATGGATCAATGGAAATTCCATAAAATCACGTCGTAGTTTGGTACCAATAGAAGGAAGAGAAACAGTACCATGGGATGGATTTTAAGTATGCTAGGAAGTTGGATGTTGGAATAATGATCAGTTGCCCCGATGATGAGTTCAAGGTTTGCAAGTGATGAGATGGGCCATAACCCACAGGCTCCAGGACCTGCCAAGAAGCAAGCACATTCTTGCTGAAGGAAAAACCCTGGAAGAAGTTACGATTTTTATCGATAGACGATTTTATAGGAGTTTACGTAAAACCTGAGAGTTGTGAAGAAACGATAGATGTTTGTTTGGCTTGCAGAATCCATGGATTTATCCGAACCTGGTTCGTCGACAAGAGAAAATCTGCAATGCTTGTGAGGATGACCGAGTGTTAGAATGCGAGATTCGCTAAACCATATACAAGGTAATGATTTGGGTGCGGGATGGATTGATCACCATACCGACTTACTCTTATTATTCTACTTGCTATGTGGGATGGAAAATCTGAGTGACTTGCCTATAGTAGAGAGACGATGATATTAAACCTTGTTTGAACCTTAGAATGGTATAGCAATTTTCCCTTGTACAAGGCAGCTTTTGCCAACCGTAGGTTATACGGTGAAGTTCAACCCAGACCCATTTCCTGCAGGAGAAACCATAAATGGTTGACCACCATGAGATATCGATAGTTGTTTAGTATTGGCACCAGACCCATCAGCTAAGAAGACCCAGTCTCCGAATAACCTTATCAGGATGAAAGGACAGAAGAACTGAGGAAAAGGTTATGCCGCTACCGGAAGAGCCAGAAAAGGAATTTTTCCCGAGAATTTGAGAAGACCGACCCTGTCAACAAGAAGGATGGAGTATATGAGTTTTGATGGAACCGTAACCATGTTTCTAAGGGTGGTAGCACCCCAGACCCCCTGTGATGATCGACGGATTTTGAGAAGACCCCGACCCTAACCTATTTCTTGCTAGCCTCTCCGAATCTCGAGGACGAGATTCATTTTAAGGGTGGTAGGTTTGTAACATCCCAAAATTCTAAATTTTGGAATGTTATATTAAATAGATAGATTGTTTGATTGATTGTGTGAAATTGGGTGAAACTCGAAACTTTCTGAAAGTTAAATGAGAGGGAATAAAAGGACTTTCCCAAACTTTTATCTTTGCTTGCTGATCTCCATGAATTCAAATTCTTTTCAAATACAAAACCCTTGAGCGAAGATGATATGACTTCTTCCATTTAATTAAATGAAAGGGTATTTGAAAATATTTGAATTTCATTTGGAAACATTTCAATTCATAAACTTCATGCAACTCAATGATTTTCATGAGAGAAGATAAAATGACTTCTTCAAAACAGATGAAATATGAGTTGGAAGTTTAAAAGGATTGAATTAAAATCCTTTAGAAAATTATTTTCAATTTGGAGTTATTTGGGTTTTATTCAAATTATTTTTCTCCAAAAATAAAATATATGGAAATTAGGGTAACATGATTCCCTACAACAGAAAATTGGAGAGAGATAAATTTGAAAATCATTTTGGTATTTTTAAAATGATTTTTATTGGATTTTATTAGAACAGTAGCACTCTTTGCTTTATTTAAATTTGTGTGGATTTTATTTCACTTCACAAAAATGTCCATGTTGTTGGAAATCTTTTTCTGAAAATTTTGATATATTATATGCCTATATAATATTCTTATTTTATTTTGTTTTATTATTCTTGTTTTTCTGGAAAAAAATGTTTTAAAAAAAATCCCTCTGGACCGACCGGACCGGGCCGGCCCAGCTCGCAAGGCCACGGCCCAGCCGGCCCACGCCAGTGCCCCGCCGTCCCCGAGTTCCCGCAGGAGTTCGTCTCCCGCACGGGAGTGCCGCCGCCGGAGTCCGACCGGACTCCGCGTCCGCCTTTGCCCCTTCCGCACGCAAGAGCCGCCGCCTCTCCCTCCTATAAAGCCGCCCCTCTCTCTCGCCTCGCCTCGCATCCGAGCTGCCGCCGCCGCATATCGCTGCCGCCGCCCGTGCCCAATCCGAGCTGCCGCCGCCGCTTTGGTTCGCCGCCGCCGCCTGCTGCTGCCGTTGTTACCGCCGCCGCCGCCGCACGCGCGCCGCCTCGCCTCGCCCCTGCCGCTGACGCCCGTCGCCGGACTCACCGGAGCCGCCGCCCGCTGTTCGCCGTCCCGCCGACGGTTTTCTCCGCCTAAACCACCAAGCCGGCCGAACCGGTATAACCCCGATCCGTTTTTTTTTAGTTTTCGTTTTTTCTTTTTAGTCCGGTTTAGTTTTTTTAGTTAGATGTATTCAACGAACGTTCTCTGTTTAGAATTAGTTAACGAACGTTCGCTTTTTAGGTTTTTCCTTTTCTGTTATTTTTTTGTCAGGGACCTATCTGCGATTAAAGTTTTATAGATTAGTCCTTAGTCTTCAAACGACCACATCTTTTTACCCGTTTATCCAAATCCAACGAAACCAACGCCCACTTCTTCGTTATGATCCCCTCTATCCAGTAAAACAACTTAAACATATTTTTGAAAGTTTTAAAATTTGAATTCAAACAGATTTGTTTTTGAACTTCATTTGATCATAACTTGAGTTTTATAACTCCGATTTAGTTGATTCTTTTTGCAAGTCGAAGCTCTTGACCTAAACTTTCTGATAAGGCCAAATTCACATAATTTTGGTACTGTTAGAAATTGTTTTATGTTGCAAGAGTTATTTGCTTGGTTTTGATGTTTCCCGAACTGTCTTCTTCGTTCTTCCCGATCTTTTGAGTGATTGCTTATGTGTTGTTACTATTGCTTGCTCACGATAGATTGAACGGAGTGTGGCGAGTAGAACTATCAAGAGTTATGAGTGCGAATCATCTTCATCAACATTGCAGGCAAGTTCACACTTTGATCATACCCCTTCCATACCCAGTTTTTATGCATTAGTTTCACCCTCAAACATTGCATGAGTAGGATTGATAACATGTGGGTATTGGGAAGTAGTTGATGAGGTAGGAACCTATTGTCCTGCATTCAAACCATGGGAGTTACTTCTACGTTTTGCTTATACTACTACGCTATGCTCGTAGACATGGATTGGGTTTGAGTGTATTCCATGACAGATGTGAGATTGTTAATTAATGGTTCAACTTAAGGTGGCTACTTAAATACACATCTGGGTGGATTGAGGCAGCTGGGCTATCCAGTGATTGCCTGTTTTTTTTTAAATCCCGGGGTTCCGGGTGATTCTCCTATGGACCGCCACCCAGGCTCAAAGGGATCATAAGATTATTCATGCTAGAAACTTCCGTGTGCAGCCACAAGCTATTATGGGCTCTAGCATAGTTGAGTATGTTGCATGACCTCTTCCAGTGGTAGGCTAGCAGATGTAGGGGATGTAGGTTGGTACTGTCTACCCGGGGTTAGAGTTAATGCTTCTAAAAGACTGTGTCTCGGTCATCCGTTTCTCAAACACCATATAGTGCGACAATCCCAAGGGAGGAGATCGAGTCTTGTGGGGAAAAGTGCGCAAACCTCTGCAGAGTGTACAAACTAATCATGGTTAGCCGTGTCCCCGGTTATGGACAATTTTGAGTCTCTGGTCTTTGGATATTCATATTGATCTCATCATGTTACTTTAATTAATCTTGTTGGGTTAATGATGATACTTAATTGGTATTGAGATGCTGTCAACCATCTCAATGTTTAACAACCACCATGATAGTCAAATAAAATTTATTCCTTTGCAGTAGGGAAAAATTGGCTTTTCGCAAAAACATTATAACCATAGAGCTCTTCCACCAGCCATATATGCATGTAGTGATAGCCTTTGTTCATCATTTCTCTATGGTATGAATTTGCCAGCATATTCCATGTGCTGACCCGTTTTCGGGCTGCAACATTTCATGTTGCAGGATATCTACGACGAGTAAGTGATACGTTAGGGTTATGATTTCTACACTCAACTTTGCCGTTGGTGTTGACGGGAATCCACAACCTTGTTACTTCCACTATTTGGATTGAGGTAATAGTATTTATGTTACTTTATACATGTGATTTACCTCTGTTATAAATCCTCGAGTACTGTGCGTGTCAGCATACCGATCCAGGGATGACACTTAAGCACAGAGACTTGATCCATTCGGGTCGGGTCGCTACAGTCATACTCAATATAAATTAATAGTAATGGATGCAAATGACAGCGGTGCTCTCCAACTGGTGCTTTTTAATAAGTGGGTGATGACTCAACATAAAAGTAAATAGATAGGCCCTTCGCAGAGGGAAGCAGGGATTTGTAGAGGTGCCAGAGCTTGGTTTTGAAATAGATATAAATAATATTTTGAGCAGCATACTTTCATTGTCAACATAACAACCGAGAGATCTTGATATCTTCCATGCTACACACATTATAGGCGGTTCCCAAGCAGAATGGTAAAGTTTATACTCCCCCACCACCAACAAGCATCAATCCATGGCTTGCCTGAAACAACGGGTGCCTCCAACTAACAACAGTCCTAGGGGAGTTTTGTTTGCAATTATTTTGATTTGGTTTGAGCATGGTGTTGGGGAACGTGGTAATTTCAAAACTTTTCCTACGCACACGCAAGATCATGGTGATGCATAGCAACGAGAGGGGAGAGTTTTGTCTACGTACCCTCGTAGATCGTAAGCGGAAGCGTTTTATCAACGCGGTTGATGTAGTCGTACGTCTTCACGATCCGACCGATCCAAGTACCTAATGCGCGGCACCTCTGAGTTCTGCACACGTTCAGCTCGATGACGTCCTCGCCTTCTCGATCCAGCAAGAGGGGCGAAGTAGTAGATGAGTTCCGGCAGCACGACGGCGTGGTGACGGTGTTGGTGAAGAACAATCTCCGCAGGGCTTCGCCTAAGCACTACGAAAACTATGACGGAGGATAAACTAGAGGGGACGGGGTTGCCGGCACACGGCTTGGTGTTTCTTGATGTCTCTTGGGTGCTAGCCCTACCCCTCTATTTATATGTTGAGCCTTGGGGTCCAAACTTCGAGTAAAAGCCTCCACAAAGTCGGTTTCACCCGAAAGGGAAGAGTCCTTCTCGGACTCCAGGGCCAGATGCCAGGGTTCCCGGCGTCTGGACCCAAATGCCAGGGACCCTGGCGTCTGGCCCCTGGACTCCGCAAAACTTCCTTTTGCGCTTTCCAAAAACCTCGTGGGCTTTCCCCTTTGGCTAGATAAAGTGTTCTCGTGCCCAAACATTTCGGGAAACATCCGGAACCCCTTCCGATGGATTCCGGAACCTTTCCGGAGATCAAACACTACTATCCACATATCAATCTTTACTTCTTGACCATTCCGGAGTTCTTCGTCATATCCGTGATCTCATCCAAAACTCCGAACAACATTCGGTCACCAACATACATAACTCATAGTACTATATCGTCAACGAACGTTAAGCGTGCGGACCCTACGGGTTCGAGAACTATGTAGACATGACCGAGACACCTCTCTTGTCAATAACCAATAGCGGGACCTGGATGCCCATATTGGCTCCTACATATTCTACGAAGATCTTTATCGGTCAGACCGCATAACAACATACGTTGTTCCCTTTGTCATCGGTATGTTACTTGCCCGAGATTCGATCGTCGGTATCTCAATACCTAGTTCAATCTCGTTACCGGCAAGTCTCTTTACTCGTTCTGTAATACATCATCCGCAACTAACTCATTAGTTGCAATGCTTGCAAGGCTTAAGTGATGTGCATTACCGAGTGGGCCCAGAGATACCTCTCCGACAATCGGAGTGACAAATCCTAATCTCGAAATATGCCAACCCAACAAGTACCTTCGGAGACACCTGTAGAGCACCTTTATAATCACCCAGTTACGTTGTGACGTTTGGTAGCACACAAAGTGTTCCTCCGGTAAAAGGGAGTTGCATAATCTCATAGTCATAGGAACATGTATAAGTCATGAAGAAAGCAATAGCAACATACTAAACGATCAAGTGCTAAGCTAACGGAATGGGTCAAGTCAATCATATCATTCTCCTAATGATGTGATCCCGTTAATCAAATGACAACTCATGTCTATGGCTATGAAACTCAACCATCTTTGATTAATGATCTAGTCAAGTAGAGGCATACTAGTGACACTATGTTTGTCTATGTATTCACACATGTATCAAGTTTCCGGTTAATACAATTCTAGCATGAATAATAAACATTTATCATGAAATAAGGAAATAAATAATAACATTATTATTGCCTCTAGGGCATATTTCCTTCAGTCTCCCACTTGCACTAGAGTCAATAATCTAGTTCACATCGCCATGTGATTTAACATCAATAGTTCACATCACCATGTGATTAACACCCATAGTTCACATCGTCATGTGACCAACACCCAAAGGGTTTACTAGAGTCAATAATCTAGTTCACATCGCTATGTGATTAACACCCAAAGAGTACTAAGGTGTGATCATGTTTTTCTTGTGAGATAATTTTAGTCAACGGGTCTGTCACATTCAGATCCGTAAGTATTTTGCAAATTTCTATGTCTATAATGCTCTGTACGGAGCCACTCTAGCTAATTGCTCCCACTTTCAATATGTATCTAGACCGAGACTTAGAGTCATCTAGATTAGTGACAAAACTTGCATCGACGTAACCCTTTACGACGAACCTTTTGTCACTTCCATAATCGAGAAACATATCCTTATTCCACTAAGGATAATTTTGACCGTTGTCTAGTGATCTACTCCTAGATCACTATTGTACTCCCTTGCCAAAATCAGTGTAGGGTATACAATAGATCTGGTACACAGCATGGCATACTTTATAGAACCTATGGCCGAGGCATAGGGAATGACTTTCATTCTCTTTCTATCTTCTGCCGTGGTCGGGCTTTGAGTCTTACTCAATTTCACACCTTGTAACACAGGCAAGAAACTCTTTCTTTGACTGTTCCATTTTGAACTACTTCAAAATCTTGTCAAGGTATGTACTCATTGAAAATACTTATCAAGCGTCTTGATCTATCTCTATAGATCTTGATGCTCGATATGTAAGCAGCTTCACCGAGGTCCTTCTTTGAAAAACTCCTTTCAAATACTCCTTTATGCTTTGCAGAATAATTCTACATTATTTCCGATCAAGAATATGTCATTCACATATACTAATCAGAAATGTTGTAGTGCTCCCACTCACTTTCTTGTAAATACAGGCTTCACCGCAAGTCTGTATAAAACTATATGCTTTGATCAACTTATCAAAGCGTATATTCCAACTCCGAGATGCTTGCACCAGTCCATAGATGGATCGCTGGAGCTTGCATATTGTGTTAGCACCTTTAGGATTGACAAAACCTTTTGGTTGCATCATATACAACTCTTCTTTAAGAAATCCATTAAGGAATGTAGTTTCGACATCCATTTGCCAGATTTCATAAAATGTGGCAATTTGCTAACATGATTCGGACAGACTTAAGCATCGCTACGAGTGAGAAAATCTCATCGTAGTCAACACCTTGAACTTTGTCAAAAACCTTTTTCCGACAAGTCTAGCTCTGTAGATAGTAACACTACTATCAGCGTCCGTCTTCCTCTTGAAGATCCATTTATTTTCTATGGCTTCCCGATCACCGGGCAAGTCAACCAAAGTCCACACTTTGTTCTCATACATGGATCCCATCTCAGATTTCTTGGCCTCAAGCCATTTTGCGGAATCTGGGCTCATCATCGCTTCCTCATAGTTCGTAGGTTCGTCATGGTCTAGTGACATAACCTCTAGAACAGGATTACCGTACCACTCTGGTGTGGATCTCACTCTGGTTGACCTACGAGGTTCGGTAGTAACTTGATCTGAAGTTACATGATCATCATCATTAGCTTCCTCACTAATTGGTGTAGGAGTCACAGGAAAAGATTTCTGTGATGAACTACTTTCCAATAAGGGAGCAGGTACAGTTACCTCATCAAGTTCTACTTTCCTCCCACTCACTTCTTTCACGAGATACTCCTTCTCTAGAAAGGATCCATTCTTGGCAACGAATTTGCCTTTGGATCTGTGATAGAAGGTGTACCCAACAATTTTGTTTGGGTATCCTATGAAGATGTACTTCTCCGATTTGGGTCCGAGCTTATCAGTTTGAAACTTTTTCACATAAGCATCGCCGCCCCAAACTTTAAGAAACGACAGCTTAGGTTTCTTGCTAAACCACAGTTCATACGGTGTCGTCTCAACGGATTCAGGTGGTGCTTTTTTAACGTGAATGCAGCTGTCTCTAATGCATAACCCCAAAACTATAGTGGTAAATCGGTAAGAAACATCATAGATTGCACTATATCCAATAAAGTACGGTTATGACGTTTGGACACACCATTATGTTGTGGTGTTCCAGGTGGCACGAATTTGTGAAACTATTCCACATTGTTTTAATTGAAGACCAAACTTGTAACTCAAATATTTGTCTCCGCGGTTAGATTGTAGAAACCTTATTTTCTTGTCACGATGATTTTCCACTTCACTCTGAAATTCTTTGAACTTTTCAAATGTTTCAGACTTATATTTCATCAAGTAGATATACCCATATATGCTCAAATAATATGTGAAGGTCAGAAAATAACGATACCCGCCGCGCGCCTCAACACTCATCGGATCACATACATCAGTATGTATTATTTCCAATAAGTCAGTTGCTCGCTCCATTGTTCCGGAGAACGCAGTCTTAGTCATCTTGCCCATAAGGCATGGTTCGCAAGCATCAAGTGATTCATAATCAAGTGATTCCAAAATCCCATCGGCATGGAGTTTCTTCATGCGCTTTACACCAATATGACCTAAACGGCAGTGCCACAAATAAGTTGCACTATCATTATTAACTTTGCATCTTTTGGCTTCAATATTATGAATATGTGTATCACTACGATCGAGATCCAACGAACCATTTTCATTGGGTGTGTAACCATATAAGGTTTTATTCATGTAAACAGAACAACAATTATTCTCTAACTTAAATGAATAATCGTATTGAAATAAACATGGTCAAATCATATTCATGCTCAACGCAAACACCAAATGACACTTATTTAGGTTCAACACTAATCCCGAAAGTATAGGGAGTGTGAGCTGATGATCATATCAATCTTGGAACTACTTCCAACACACATCGTCACCCTCAACTAGTCTATGTTTATTCTGTAACTCCCATTTCGAGTTACTACTCTTAGCAACTGAACAAGTATCAAATACCGCGGGGTTGCTATAAACACTAGTAAAGTACACATCAATAACATGTATATCAAATATACCTTTGTTCACTTTGCCATCCTTCTTATCCGCCAAATACTTGGAGCAGTTCCGCTTCTAGTGACCAGTCCCTTTGCAGTAGAAGCACTTAGTCTCGGGCTGAGGACCAGACTTGGGATTCTTCATTTGAGCAGCAACTTGCTTGCCGTTCTTCTTGAAGTTCCCCTTCTTCCGTTTGCCCTTTTCTTGAAACTAGTGGTCTTGTCAACCATCAACACTTGATGTTTTTCTTGATTTCTACCTTCGTCGATTTCAGCATCACAAAGAGCTTGGGAATTGTCTTCATCATCCCTTGCATACTATAGTTCATCACGAAGTTCTACTAACTTGGTGATGGTGACTAGAGAATTCTGTCAATCACTATTTTATCTGGAAGATTAACTCCCACTTGATTCAAGCGATTGTAGTACCCAGACAATCTGAGCACATGCTCACTGCTTGAGCTATTCTCCTCCATCTTTTAGCTATAGAACTTGTTGGAGACTTCATATCTCTCAACTCGGGTATTTGCTTGAAATATTAACTTCAACTCCTGGAACATCTCATATGGTCCATGACGTTCAAAATGTCTTTGAAGTCCCGATTCTAAGCCGTTAAGCATGGTGCACTAAACTATCAAGTAGTCATCATATTGAGCTAGCCAAACGTTCATAATGTCTGCATCTGCTCCTGCAATAGGTCTGTCACCTAGCGGTGCATCAAGGACATAATTCTTCTGTGCAGCAATGAGGATAATCCCCAGATCACGGATCCAATCCGCATCTTTGCTACTAACATCTTTCAACATAATTTTTCTCTAGGAACATATCAAAAATAAACACAAGGAAGCAACAACGCGAGCTATTGATCTACAACTTAATTTACAAATACTATCAGGACTAAGTTCATGATAAATTTAAGTTCAATTAATCATATTACTTAAGAACTCTCACTTAGATAGACATCCCTCTAATCTTCTAAGTGATCACGTGATCCATATCAACTAAACCATGTCCGATCATCACGTGAGATGGAGTAGTTTCAATGGTGAACATCACTATGTTGATCATATCTACTATATGATTCACGCTCGACCTTTCGGTCTCAGTGTTCCGAGGCCATATCTGTTATATGCTAGGCTCGTCAAGCTTAACCTGAGTATTCCGCGTGTGCAACTATTTTGCACCCATTGTATTTGAACGTAGAACCTATCACACCCGATCATCACGTGGTGTCTCAGCACGAAGAACTTTCGCAATGGTGCATACTCAGGGAGAACACTTATACCTTGAAATTTTAGTGAGAGATCATCTTATTAAGCTACCGCCGAACTAAGCAAAATAAGATGTATAAAAGATAAACATCACATGCAATCATAATATGTGACATGATATGGCCATCATCATCTTGTGCCTTTGATCTCCATCTCCAAAGCATCGTCATGATCTCCATCGTCACCGGCATGACACCATGATCTCCATCATCTTGATCTATATCAATGTGTCGTCACATGGTCGTCTCGCCAACTATTGCTCTTGCAACTATTGCTATCGCATAGCGATAAAGTAAAGCAATTATTTGGCGCTTGCATCTTATGCAATAAAGAGACAACCATAAGGCTTTTGCCAGTTGCCGACAACTTCAACAAAACATGATCATCTCATACAACAACTTATATCTCATCACGTCTTGACCATATCACATCACAACATGCCCTGCAAAAACAAGTTAGACGTCCTCTACTTTGTTGTTGCAAGTTTTACGTGGCTACTACGGGCTGAGCAAGAACCGTTCTTACCTACGCATCAAAACCACAACGATAGTTCGTCAAGTTAGTACTATTTTAACCTTCTCAAGGACCGGGCGTAGCCACACTCGGTTTAACTAAAGTTGGAGAAACTGACACCCGCCAGCCACCTATGTGCAAAGCACGTCGGTAGAACTTGTTTCGCGTAAGCGTACGCGTAATGTCGGTCCGGGCCGCTTCATCCAACAATACCGCCGAACCAAAGTATGACATGCTGGTAAGCAGTATGACTTACATCGCCCACAACTCACTTGTGTTCTACTCGTGCATATAACATCTACGCATAAAACCTGGCTCGGATACCACTGTTGGGGAACATAGTAATTTCAAAAAAATTCCTACGCACACGAAGATCATGGTGATGCATAGCAACGAGAGGGGAGAGTGTTGTCTACGTACCCTCGTAGACCGTAAGCGGAAGCGTTTTATCAACGCGGTTGATGTAGTCGTACGTCTTCACGATCCGACCGATCCAAGTACCGAACGCACGGCACCTCCGAGTTCTGCACACGTTCAGCTCGATGACGTCCTCGCCTTCTCGATCCAGCAAGAGGGGCGAAGTAGTAGATGAGTTCCGGCAGCACGACGGCATGGTGACGGTGTTGGTGAAGAACAATCTCCGTAGGGCTTCGCCTAAGCACTACGAAAACTATGATGGAGGATAAACTAGAGGGGACGGGGTTGCCGGCACACGTCTTGGTGTTTCTTGATGTCTCTTGGGTGCTAGCCCTACCCCTCTATTTATATGTTGAGCCTTGGGGTCGAAACTTGGAGTAAAAGCCTCCACGAAGTCGGTTTCACCCGAAAGGCAAGAGTCCTTCTCGGACTCTAGGGCCAGACGCCAGGGTTCCCGGCGTCTGGACCCAGACGCCAGGGACCCTGGCGTCTGGCCCCTGGACTCCGCAAAACTTCCTTTTGCGCTTTCCAAAAACCTCGTGGGCTTTCCCCTTTGGCCCAGATAAAGTGTTCTCGTGCCCAAACATTTCAGGAAACATCCGGAACCCCTTCCGATGGATTCCGGAACCTTTCCGGAGATCAAACACTACTATCCACATATCAATCTTTACTTCCGGACCATTCCAGAGTTCCTCGTCATATCCGTGATCTCATCCAAAACTCCGAACAACATTCGGTCACCAACATACATAACTCATAGTACTATATCGTCAACGAACGTTAAGTGTGCGGACCCTACGAGTTCGAGAACTATGTAGACATGACCGAGACACCTCTCTTGTCAATAACCAATAGTGGGACCTGGATGCCCATATTGGCTCCTACATATTCTACGAAGATCTTTATCGGTCAGACCGCATAACAACATACGTTGTTCCCTTTGTCATCGGTATGTTACTTGCCCGAGATTCGATCGTCGGTATCTCAATACCTAGTTCAATCTCGTTACCGGCAAGTCTCTTTACTCGTTCTGTAATACATCATCCGCAACTAACTCATTAGCTGCAATGCTTGCAAGGCTTAAGTGATGTGCATTACCGAGTGGGCCCAGAGATACCTCTCCGACAATCGGAGTGACAAATCCTAATCTCGAAATACGCCAACCCAACAAGTACCTTCGGAGACACCTGTAGAGCACCTTTATAATCACCCAGTTACGTTGTGACGTTTGGTAGCACACAAAGTGTTCCTCCGGTAAACGGGAGTTGCATAATCTCATAGTCATAGGAACATGTATAAGTCATGAAGAAAGCAATAGCAACATACTAAACGATCAAGTGCTAAGCTAACGGAATGGGTCAAGTCAATCATATCATTCTCCTAATGATGTGATCCCGTTAATCAAATGACAACTCATGTCTATGGCTAGGAAACTCAACCATCTTTGATTAACGAGCTAGTCAAGTAGAGGCATACTAGTGACACTATGTTTGTCTATGTATTCACACATGTATCAAGTTTCCGGTTAATACAATTCTAGCATGAATAATAAACATTTATCACGAAATAAGGAAATAAATAATAACTTTATTATTGCCTCTAGGGCATATTTCCTTCACATGGGACTGGGCATCCCGGTGACCAGCCATTTTCTCGTGAATGAGGAGCGTAGTCCACTCCTCTTGAGAATAATCCACCTAGCATGGAAGATACAGACAGCCCTAGTTGATACATGAGCTATTCGAGCATGCAAAACAGATTTTCATTTGAAGGTTTAGAGTTTGGCACATACAAATTTACTTGGAACGGCAGGTAGATACCGCATATAGGAAGGTATGGTGGACTCATATGGAATAACTTTGGGGTTTATGGAAGTGGATGCACAAGCAGTATTCCCACTTCGTACAAGTGAAGGTTAGAAAAAGACTGGGAAGCGACCAACTAGAGAGCGACAACAGGCATGAACATGCATTAAAATTAATAAACATTGAGTGCAAGCATGAGTAGGACATAATCCACCATGCATAAATATCGTGGAGGCTATGTTGATTTTGTTTCAACTACATGTGTGAACATGTGCCAAGTCAAGCCACTTGAATCCTTCAAAGGAGGATACGACCCGATCATACCACATCACAACCATTTTAATAGCATGTTGGCACGCAAGGTAAACCATTATAAACTCCTAGCTAATTAAGCATGGCATAAGCCACTATAATCTCTAATTGTGATTGCAAACATGTTTCATTCATAATAGGATGAATCAGGAACGATGAACTAATCATATTTACAAAAACAAGAGAGGTTGAGTTCATACCAGCTTTTCTCATCTCAATCAGTCCATCATATATCATCATTGTTGCCTTTCACTTGCACGACCGAACGATGTGGATAATAATAATAATAATAATAATAATAATAATAATAATAATAATAATAATAATAATAATAATAGTGCATGTGCATAGGACTAATCTGGAATCTGCAAGCATCTTAATACACAGGAGAAGACAAGATAATATGGGCTCTCGGTTAAATCAACAATAATGCATTTAAGAGCCACTCAACATTTTCATTATGGTCTTCTCCTCTCGACCCCCAAAGAAAAGAAAGGAAATAAAACTATTTACACGGGAAAGCTCCCAACAAGCAAAAGAAGAACGAGAAATCTTTTTGGGTTTTCTTTTAGTTATTACTACTACAGGCATGGAAAGTAAACTAGCTAAAAGCTACAACTAATTTTTTTGTTTTTTCTTAAGGTTAATCAAGCACACAAGAATAAAGCGAGAAAAAGGAAATAAACTAGCATGGATAGTACAATGAAAAAGTATGAGCACCGACAACTAGAATGAGTGTGTAAACATGAATGTAATGTCAGTGAAAAATACGTACTCCCCCAAGCTTAGGCTTTTGGCCTAAGTTGGTCTATGACCAAGGATTAAAGTTGTAGTTGGGGTCATATTGAGATGCAGCAGCTATTGCCTCATGAGCTGCAGCTTGGAGGCGAGCTGCCTCCGTCCTCCTTTTATACTCATTCGCCTCCTCCCTGGTTATAATATATCTCCCTTTTGCCTGAAAGTCAAAGAAAGTAGGAGCAGGGAGAGCAACATGGACAGTGCGGCGCCTGTCAAACATTAGTCGGTACTGGAGAGGCTATTCATTCCTCTCAATAAACTGATGGCGAACCATAGCATCATAATCTAGATAAGCGGGAGGCAATTCCATATCATTTTCATGTATGGGTATCTCAAGAAAATTAGCCACACGGGTTGCATAAATCCCACCAAACAAGTCTCCATTTAAACCATTATTATGCAACCTTCGTGCAACAATGGCCCCCAAGTTATATTGTTTATCTCCTAAAACAGCACTCTTGAGAACACTAAGATCTGGAACACACATGTGACATGCCTCATCCTTACTGTTTATGCATCTACCTATAAAGAGAGCAAAATAATGTATAGCAGGAAAATGAATGCTCCCTATGGTAGCTTGTGTTATTTCTCTAGATTCCCCCACAGTGATACTAGCAAGAAAATCTTTAAACTCAGATTTGCAAGGTTCACTAGCACTACCCCATTGCGGAAGTTTACAAGCAGTATTAGAATCTTCTAAGTCCATAGTATAAGATTTACCATAGAGATCAAATAGGACAGAGTGAGAATTGCGTGAAGATGTAAATTTGAGCCTTCTCACAATGGAATCAGTTAGGTGATAATACTGAGGGCACTTATCTAGCATGAAGCCCTCGAGTTCAGCATTACGCACATATGCGTCAAATTCCTCCTTAATTCCTGCTCGGACCATGAAATCTTCTGACGGCCATTCACAAGGCCGCACTTGAGCTTCTCTTGGTAGTTCATGGTCTGGCTCACGTATTGCAGGCCTGGGTCCTTGCTTCCTTGAAGAACCACCTTGGTACATTTTCCTAAACATATTTCTTCCTCTAAAAAACTTCTGAAATTTTTAGTAACTCAAAATAAAAGTGAACCAAACTCAACAAAATTGATAGCAACTACTCCCACAAGTGCCTAGAGGCTATATCATGCATTAGAACTACTTGGGACCATATAAATTTGGCATGCAAGCTCAAGAACAGGGTCACCTAGGCAGCAAAAATTTGCAATGAATAAAGCACTAGAACAAAAAATAATTGGACTGTTGGAGGAGTCACATACCGAAGAACAATCCCCCAAAGCAGTTTTGTGAGTGGAGCTTTGAGCAAGGAGATCGAAAATGGCAGCAAGATGAGCTAGAACTCGTGCTTGAGCTGGTTGGTGATTTTTTTGGGAGGAAGAAGGAGTGTGTGGTTGCTGGAATAAGTGGAGGGGGGCCACCAGGGGCCCATGAGGCAGGGGGCGCGCCCAGGGGGTGGGCGTGCCCTGGACCCTCGTGGCCAGGTGCTTGCTCCCCTGATGTGTTCTCAGTGCCAGATATTCTCAAATATTCTAGAAAAAATCATATTTCATTTTTCGGGGCATTTGGAGAACTTTTATTTTTGGGGTATTTTTTGCAAGGATAATTCAGAAAACGGACAGAAAATACTATTTTTGCTTTATTTAATCTAAAAAACTGAAAGTAAAAGGAGGGTACAGAAGGTTGTGCTTTCTAACTTCATCCATCTCATGCTCATCAAAAGGAATCCACTAACAAGGTTGATCAAGTCTTGTTAACAAACTCATTCCGAATCGCATTAAACCGGAGAATTTTCGAATAACACTATGTTACCTCAACAGGGATATGCACATCCCCAACAATAAGAATATCATATTTCTTCTTGACAGTAGGAAGAGGAAATTCAAAACCTCCAATAGTAATAGTTGAAATTTTTCCAATAGAATTGATACTGTGGACTTGAGGTTGTTTCCTCGGAAAGTGTATCGTATGCTCATTACCATTAACATGAAAAGTGACATTGCCTTTGTTGCAATCAATAACAGCCCCTGCAGTATTCAAAAAAGGTCTACCAAGGATAATCGACATACTATCGTCCTCGGGAATATCAAGAATAATAAAGTCCGTTAAAATAGTAACGTTTGCAACCACAACAGGCACATCCTCACAAATACCGACAGGCATAGCGGTTGATTTATCAGCCATTTGCAAAGATATTTCAGTAGGTGTCAACTTATTCAAATCAAGTCTACGATATGAAGAGAGAGGCATAACACTAACACCGGCTCCAAGATCACATAAAGCAGTTTTAACATAGTTTCTTTTAATGGAGCATGGTATAGTTGGTACCCCTGGATCTCCAAGTTTCTTTGGTATTCCACCCTTAAAAGTATAATTAGCAAGCATGGTGGAAATTTCAGCTTCCTGTATCTTTCTTTTATTAGTAACAATATCTTTCATATACTTAGCATAAGGATTCATTTTAAGCATATCTGTCATACGCATACGCAAGAAGATAGGTCTAATCATTTCAGCAAAGCGCTCAAAATCCTCATCACCCTTTTTCTTGGATGGTTTAGGAGGAAAAGGCATGGGTTTCTGAACCCATGGTTCTCTTTCTTTACCGTGCTTCCTAGCAACAAAGTCTCTCTTATTATAATGTTGATTCTTTGATTGTGGGTTATCAAGATCAACATCAGGTTCAATCTCTACATCATTGTTATTGCTAGGTTGAGCATCAACATGAACATCATCATTAACATTATCACTACGTTCATGTTCATTACCAGATTGTGTTTCAGCATCATAAATAGAAATATCATTGGGATTCTCAGGTGTGTCAACAACAGGTTCACTAGAAGCATGCAAAGTCCTATCATTTTTCTTTTTCTTCCTCTTAGAAGGACTAGGTGCATCAACATTAGTTCTCTGAGAATCCTGCTCAATTCTCTTAGGGTGGCCCTCAGGATACAAAGGTTCCTGGGTCATTTTACCCCCTCTAGTCACAACTCTAATAGCATTATCATTCTTCTTATTATTTAATTCATTGAGCAAATCATTTTCAGCTTTAAGCATTTGTTCTACTTGAGTGGTAACCATAGAAGCATGTTTACTAATGAGTTTAAGTTCATCTTTAACTCTAGACATATAATCACTCAAGTGTTCAATCATATAAGCATTACGTTTCACTTGTCTACCAACATAAGCATTGAAGTTTTCTTGTTTAACAATAAAATCATCAAACTCATCCAAGCATTGGCTAGCAAACTTAGTAGACGGGATTTCAGCTTTATTATATCTATAGAGAGAATTTACCTTTACTACCTGTGTCGGGTTATCAAGACCATGTATTTCTTCAATAGGTGGTAAATTCTTAACATCTTCAGCTTTAATACCTTTTTCTTTCATAGATTTCTTTGCCTCTTGCATATCTTCAGGACTGAGAAATAGAATACCCCTTTTCTTTGGAGTTGGTTTAGGAGTTGGTTCAGGAAGTGTCCAATTATTTTCATTAGTCAACATATTATTCAATAGCAATTCAGCTTGGTCAACTGTTCTTTCCCTGAAAACACAACCAACACAACTATCCAGGTGGTCTCTGGAAGCATCGGTTAGTCCATTATAAAAGATATCGAGTATTTCATTTTTCTTGAGAGGATGATCAGGCAAAGCATTAAGTAATTGGAGAAGCCTCCCCCAAGCATGTGGGATACTATCTTCTTCAATTTGCAAAAAATTATATATTTCCCTTAAAGCAGCTTGTTTCTTATGAGCGAGGAATATATTTAGCAGAGAAGTAATAAATCATATCCTAGGGACTACTCACACAACCAGGATCAAGAGAATTAAACCATGTTTTAGCATCACCCTTTAATGAGAACGGAAATAATTTGAGGATAAAGTAGTAACGAGTTTTCTCATCATTAGTGAATAGGGTGGCTATATCATTTAATTTAGTAAGATGTGCCACAACAGTTTCAGATTCATAGCCATAGAAAGGATCAGATTCAACCAAAGTAATTATCTCAGGATCGACAGAGAAATCATAATCCTTATCAGTAACACAGATAGGTGAAGTAGCAAAAGCAGGGTCATATTTCATTCTAGCATTCAAAGATTTTTATTTCAGCTTAGCTAATAATTTCTTAAGATCATATCTATTATTGCAAGCAAGAAAGTCTCTAGCAGTTTCTTCATCCATAACATAACCCTCAGGCACGACAGGCAATTCATATCTAGGGGGAGAATCTTCATCATCACTTTCATCAATATTATCAGTTTCAATAATTTTATTCTCTCTAGCCCTAGCAAGTTGTTCATTAAGAAATTCACCTAATGGCACAGTAGTATCAAGCATAGAAGTAGTTTCATCATAAGCATCATGCATAGCAGAAGTGGCATCATTAATAACATGCGACATATCAGAATTAATAGCAGAAGCAGGTTTAGGTGTCGCAAGTTTACTCAAAACAGAAGGTGAATCAAGTGCAGAGCTAGATGGCAATTCCTTACCTCCCCTCGTAGTTGAGGGATAAATTTTGGTTTTTCTCATCTTTCAAGTTCCTCATAGTGATCAGCAGATATAAATCCCAAGTGACTCAAAGAATAGAGCTATGCTCCCCGGCAACGGCGCCAGAAAATAGTCTTGATAACCCACAAGTATAGGGGATCGCAACAGTTTTTGAGGGTAGAGTATTCAACCCAAATTTATTGATTCGACACAAGGGGAGCCAAAGAATATTCTTAAGTATTAGCAGTTGAGTTGTCAATTCAACCACACCTGGATAACTTAATATCTGTAGCGAAGTATTTAGTAGCAAAGTAGTATGGAAGTAACGGTAACGGTAGCAAAAGTAACAGTAGCAGTTTTGTAGTAATTCTAACAGTGGCAACGGTAAAGTAACTAAGCAAAGAACAATATGTGAAAAGCTCGTAGGCATTGGATCGGTGATGGAGAATTATGTCGGATGCGATTCCTCATGCAATAGTTATAACATAGGGTGACACAAAACTAGCTCCGACTCATCAATGTAATGTAGGCATGTATTCCGAATATAGTCATACGTGCTTATGGAAAAGAACTTGCATGACATCTTTTGTCCTACCCTCCCGTGGCAGCGGGGTCCTATTGGAAACTAAGGGATATTAAGGCCTCACCGGACGAAAGCATTAACACTTAGTGAATACATGAACTCCTCAAACTACGGTCATCACCGGTAAGTATCCCGATTATTGTCACTTCGGGGTTAACGAATCATAACACATAATAGGTGACTATAGACTTGCAAGATAGGATCAAGAACTCAAATATATTCATGAAAACATAATAGGTTCAGATCTGAAATCATGGCACTCGGGCCCTAGTGACAAGCATTAAGCATAGCAAAGTCATAGCAACATCAATCTCAGAACATAGTGGATACTAGGGATGAAACCCTAACAAAACTAACTCGATTACATGGTAAATCTCATCCAACCCATCACCGTCCAGCAAGCCTATGATGGAATTACTCACGCACGGCTGTGAGCATCATGAAATTGGCGATGGAGGAAGGTTGATGATGATGATGGCGACGGATTCCCCTCTCCGGAGCCCCGAACGGACTCCAGCTCAGCCCTCCTGAGAGAGATTAGGGCTTGGCGGCGGCTCCGTATCGTAAAACGCGATGAATCCTTCTCTCTAATTTTTTTCTCCCCGAACGTGAATATATAGAGTTGGAGTTGAGGTCGGTGGAGCACCAGGGGGCCCACGAGGCAGGGGGGCGCGCCCAGGGGGGTAGGCGCGCCCCCACCCTTGTGGACAGGGTGTGGGCCCCCTGGCCTTGAATCTTTCGCCAGTATATTTAATTAATTCCAAAAATATTCTCCATGAAGTTTCAGGTCATTCTGAAAAATTTTATTTCTGCACAAAAATAACACCATGGCAATTCTGCTGAAAACAGCGTCAGTCCGGGTTAGTTCCATTCAAATCATGCAAGTTAGAGTCCAAAACAAGGGCAAAAGTTTTTGGAAAAGTAGATACGATGGAGACGTATCACTGGTCGCTCTGGCGCCAAGTACTGCGACCAGAAGAGCTTCTCCGTCGCGTACCCGTCTTGGGCCTGGAAATATTGGGCGGCATCAGCAGCACTCCTTGGGAGATCCGCAAAGGCGTCTGGAGCACTCCACAGTCGATTTAGCAAAGTATATCTTCGACCGCCAAATATACTCTGTAAAAGAAAAGGCTTACCAGCCGCTATCTGTCCGGCCTGCTTAATCTCCTCGCGAGCTGCTCGGGACTCGCCCCGCACATCCTTTGCCTCTTGAAGAGCCTTGTTGAGTTCGGCCGCTTGGGCTTTATTACGCTCCTCTTGAGCCTCACACTTGTTGGCGACGTCTTGAAGCGCCTGTTCCACCTCGGTCACCCGTTCCTCATAATTGCGATGGGTAACCTGCTCGGCCTCTAAATCCACAGCTGCTTTGTCAGCGGCCGCTTTGCTTGCCTCCGCCTCCTTCTTGGCTTTAGCAAGGGCACTCTTGAGGGTTTCGACCTCGGCCGTGCTGCCTACAATCATAAACATAGCAGCACATGAGCTCAAACTCTGATTTTGCATTACAATTTCGGCTCGTCAGGGGACTTCTAAAAGCATACCTTGGGCCTCATCGAACCGCTTGTTAATACGATCGATCTCATCATCAGCCAGCTTCAGTTTCCGCTGGAGTTCGGAAACTTCAGCGTCGCTGAAGCCGCTAACAGTGAAGATTGTTCATCAAAATAGATAAGTATGTTATCTCCGACGAATGGTTGATCCTCTGTCCGCCCCCTTCTTCCAAAGAGACGAACAGAGTCTCAGGGGCTTCTATCTATATACAGGCATCATTTCTATACGAAAAGCGACCAAAGATATTACATCACATACCTCAAAGGCTGTTAGCAGGCTAGTGAACGCTTCGTTCAGTCCGCTTTTGGCGGACTAAACCTTTTCAACCACCATACCCATCAAGGCACGGTGTTCATCCACGACGGAAGCACGGCGAAGTGCTTCCCTCAAGGTGTCCGGCGCCTCCGGATTGATGGAGGTCGCCGGCGGAGTCGGAACTCCCCCTCTTTCGAAGGGGGCTGCTCGCTCGGGTCCGGAGCCGTGTGGGTATCCAGAGCAGTATTCGGCTGGGGGCCGGACTGGTCAGGGCCCCTGCCGTCAGTCTCCATGCGGATTACGCCCCCCATGTTTCCGGCAGCCAAGGCATTACCCTCTAGCATCGTTTTTGTGGCCTTCCGCACCTCTCCCTGGCCCGGAGAGGTCCTCTGGGACAACACCTCGGTGTCGTCCGTGGCATGAGGCGGAGAGGCTCGCGAAGGCGTTTCACTCTCCATCATCTCCGGCACCAGTGAATTCCCCGAAGACAATGATTGTTGGGGGAGATCACGGGTCGGACTGAAACACATAGATGATATGTCATCCTACAATTTGCAAAAAGCCGGATATATACAGTATCTTTGAATACTTACGATTCGGCCAGGGGCTTCGGCCTGGGGTGCCACTCAGGGACGGCTTCGGCGTCCGACTCCGAATCGTCCGAAAGGGAGAGCTTCCCCTTCTTGGACGCCTCAACTTCTAGGTTCGCGGAAGCCCCCTTTTCTTCTTTCCCCCCTTAAGGGGAGAATTGCTCTCCTCCTCTTCCTCTTCATCTTCATCTCCCTCGTGGGAGGAGAGAACTTCGGTCTCTTCGGACGTTATGTCCGAAGTACCTTTACGGCGAAGGCCACTTCTGGCCTCCTTGCCCTTCTTCTTGGCCTTCTTCTCCGGCGCCTGGTACGGCGCTGGAACCAGCATCTTCGTTAGAAGAGGAATAGCTGGGTCTTTGGGCAGTGGAGCCGAACACTGGATCCGCTCCGCCTTCTTCGTCCAGCCCTGAAGGATAAGAGGAAGGCTTAGCATACTCGTTGGGTCTACAAGTTGAGGATATGTTTGGAAGTCTGAAAAACTTACTGGAGTAGCCGGATGAGCGCAGTCGAGGCCGAGGTCTTCGGTCGTTTCCGGCCACGACTTCTGGGCCTTAAAAAGCAGCTTCCATATATCTTCGTGCGTTGTGCCGACGAACCGCTACAGGGTCCGGGGACTGGCCGGATCAAACTCCCACATATAGAGAGTCTGGCATTGGTAGGGGAGAATCCGGCGAAAAAGCATCACCTGGATCACGTTGGCAAGACTGGTGTTGTTCTCTATCATGTTCTTGACGCGCTTCTGCAGCGTCATCACCTTGTCGGATGACGCCCAATCCAGGCCCTTGTTAATCCATGATGCGAGCCGCATTGGAGGACCGGATTTGAACTCAGGAGCAGCGGCCCATGTAGCGTCACGGGGCTCCATGATGTAGAACCACTCCTGTTGCCACCCCTTCATGGTTTCTACAAAGGTCCCCTTTGGCCAGGTGACGTTGGGGAGCTTGCTCACCATGGCACCGCCACACTCCGCGTGTTGACCCTCGACCACTTTCGGCTTCATGTTGAAGACCTTGAGCCACAGGCCAAAGTGGGGGGAATGCGGAGGAACGCCTCACACATGATGATGAACGCCGAGATGTTGAGGAAGGAATTCGGGGCTAGATCGTGGAAGTCTAGCCCATAATAGAACATGAGCCCGCGAACGAAAGGGTGGAGTGGAGACACTAGCCCGCGAAGAAAGTGGGGGATGAATACTACCCTCTCATTGGGCTCCGGGGTGGGGATGATCTGCTTTGGCAGGGAGCCAGTGGGCGATTTCCTTGGCCAAGTACCCCGCTTCCCGGAGTTCCTTGATGTTCCCCTCCGTGACGGAGGAGGCCATCCACTTGCCTTGTGCTCCCGATCCGGACATGGCTGGAGTGTTTGCTGGGGACGATTGAAACTTGGGCTCTGGAGCTCGAGGGCGGATGGGCTGAGGAGGAAGAAGGCGTGGGGTAAAAAGATGGATCCCTGTCTTCTTATAAAGGCAGTGAATATCGAGTGTCCCCCCCCCCCACAAGCCTTAAAACTCGCCTATTCCCTAGGGGTCATGCAAACGGCACGATTGGATTACCCAAACCCGTATTGATGAGAATCCCGCAATAAGGGGACATGATCTCTGCTTTGACAAGACGTGTCAATGAAGACCGCGCCTCGAGACACAAAGCAGGAGGCTGGAAAATGGTTCAAAATAATAATAAGGCTAGAACATAACGTCTCGCCGGAAAAGCTGTCAGTAGACGTGATTTTTTTGTTTAAGTATTTTGCCCTTGTGGTTCAGGGTTGTAACTATTATACAGAGCCGGATATAGTTCTTTTGATCAACTACTTTGAAGTGTTCAGAGGAAGAACCCGCCTTGGAATGCCGAAGACAATCTGCGCGCCGGACACATCATCATTGAAGCCTGGTTCAGGGGCTACTGAGGGAGTCCTCGATTAGGGGGTCCCCGGGCGTCCGGGCTATGTGACGTGGGCCGGACTGGTGGGCCATGAAGATACAAGATAGAAGGCTTTCCCCCGTGTCCGGATGGGACTCTCCTTTGCGTGGATGGTAAGCTTGGCGTTCGGATATGAAGATTCCTTTCTCTGTAAACTAACTCTGTACAACCCTAGGCCCCTCCGGTGTCTATATAAATCGGAGGGTTTAGTCCATAGGGACAATCACAATCATACAGGCTAGACATCTAGGGTTTAGCCATTACAATCTCGAGGTAGATCAACTCTTGTAACCCCTATACTCATCAAAGTCAATCAAGCAGGAAGTAGGGTATTACCTCCATTAAGAGGGCCCAAACCTGGGTAAACATCGTGTCCCCCGCCTCTTGTTACCTTCGATCCTCAGACGCACAGTTCGGGACCCCCTACCCGAGATCGGCCGGTTTTCACACTGACATCTACCACTACCACCTATCCACAAGGCCTTGCGAGCGTTTCTCCAGGTTTATCAACAGCTCTGACTACAGTTTCGCTATGGTGGACACCACCAACAATCTAAAAGCGCTCAAGGTTTCGGGCTTGACCTGCCAGAATCTTGTCAACATTTGTGACCACTACAAGGTCTGGGGAAGCACCAACAACAAACAGAACTCCCTGGTTGACCTCGCCTTGGCCATCATCGACCCCTACTACATGAAGATGAAGGATGAGGGCAAGAAGGACGAACGCCTTGCAAAGTGCCTCGCATCAGAGACTGGATGAAGAACACATCAAGTACGCGGCCAAGGACACGTACACAAGCTACGAGATGTACAGGTGGATCGTTAACATGAGGAAGTGTCTTCGTCCTGCCCTAGACGAGGGATCGAGCCACAGAGCAATGCGGGAGCATCACAAGAAGTAGATGACTAGACGATCGTTTCTCCTAGTTTAGAATGCATGCAATTGTTTATTGAGGTGTGTATGAATGATCTGTATAGTCACTTATGTAATTGGATGTTTATTTCAGTTATATATATGTTGTTCTTCTGTAGACAGAGCAAATCACACGGCTTATTAGCAGTAATCGTCTGTGTTATTATTGGTCTTCGCACACATTTCACATTATGGACCTGTTTGCCGCGTATCACACACATCTTGTTTAGTTGAACTATTTCTATTATCTTGGTTCATCGCAAACAGTTCATCTAAGTGAACTGTATGCCCTCCATCGCACACACCTTGATTTGGCTGACCGTTTCTATTGTGTTTCCTAATCACACACAATTCATCTAGTGAACTGTATGCCGTATATCGCGCACACCCTCATCTGGCTGACCATTTCTGTTGTTCTGGATCATCACAAACAGTTTGTATGGATTAACCGTATGCCACGCATCGCACACGTAGCTCTGATCTGAATCATGTTTGATGTATGAGCCATCGCAAACAGTTCGTCTCATTTTTGACGGTTTTCTTACACCACCGTTTGCGATTAATGGCACACAGTTTTGTCGAAGGGTCTCTGATTGGACTGTCGCGTTTGGACCATCCTGCAGTAGTGATTTGACCTTTTAAAGACATTTAAGTGATTTTCTAGCCATTTAATGACCGTAATTCAAAATTAAATCACATGTACATGCAACTGCTAACCATAACGGTTTCAAAAATCATATTTGTGTACTTGTATACGAGTTAATTCCGTGTGCAGTGAATTGGAAGGAATTTTCAAACATATTGGTGTCACGGCTTGGACACAAGCATCGAGTGCCATGGCATTTAAATTCCAAAAAATTCAAAAATGATCAGAAATACATGAAACCTGGCTTGACGTAATGGCATGTCACCAAGATGTTGTGGTAAAAAAATTGGCTGTTTGACGAAAGTTTGGACACACACCCCTCACAAACTAGAGCATCTCACTAGGAGACTCGTGATTTCAAGAGGGAAACAATGCATGTTTGATGACGCACTGGCGATAGCTTCCTCTTATGGCCTTCAAACCTTTTCTACCGTTAACTTGCACTAATACAACTATCATGTTAAAATTTAAAAATTCTCAGGGGTCATTTGACCTTTTTAAGACATTTAAGTGATTTTCTAACCATTTAATGGTCGTAATTCAAAATTGAACCACATGTACATGCAACAGCAAACCATCATGGGTTGGAAAATCATTTATGTATTACATTACATTACACAATAATATCATGGTAACACAAAATAAGCATTCATGTCTTATATGTGGAAAGAAAATGTAAATATCTGGCAAGACAACCGGGCCCCACACGATTGGCACTCTATTTCGCGCCTCGAGGTTTGGAAGGTGAGTGGCGCGGGTTATTAATCAGACGAGGTTCTGTATTGGAAACCGTCAGCGATTAAATTCATACACGGCTTTTGCTGCGGGAATCGTGTGCAATTCAAACTACAGTATTCGTAAATTCCAGCGACCGGCATGTGTACTGTTCCCGTCTATCGAGATTCCGGCCGCCAATAAATACTACCTTGCTCAAGTCGTCCCACCTGCATTCTCATCTACATCCTCTCCTTGCTCGCCCTCTCTCTCTCACACACACACACACAAATCTCTGCCACGGCACCACTGATCTGCCCACGTGCCGACGAGGAGGCGCCGCCCCCCGAGGACGTTCAGTCGAAGAGTAGCGACGAGGAGGACCCCCCACGCACCGCCGAACGAGGTTGCGCCGGACCCCCCCAACTTTGGAGTGGTTTAGGGGCCAGTATAATCTTTTTTTTGTGGAAGTCACTGCCGACGGCTCAGAAAGCCAGGCAAGTGGCATTGAAGAAGGAGATGGCAGAGGAGGAAGCCATTTACCAGGCGACCTATGAAGCCCGTGAGGCCGCCTGGAAAAAGGAGGCAGTGGAGCTTTGGGGCGGGCGCGTCGACGTGTGGAGGAGGTGTACGAAGACAGGTACTTCGCCAAGAAGGCCAAAGGCACTAGGCGCCTCATCGATGCATGGAGGTGGGCCGATAAGCTCTAGAGTGCCACCGATGAGGAGCTCCGGTGGGCGCCCAACGAAATGGCAAGATCATTCGCGCACGTCCGCTAGCAAGAGGCGGATAGGTACGAACCGCTACGAGGCAGAGGAGGCGGAATACTGCCACCGTAAGGAGGGATTATTAGTTTTAGTATTGTTCATTTTCAGTTTTATGCATTGTACATAGTAGTTAAGTACCATCACGTATATGTGATGATATCATATGTATTATGTGATGAACTAATGAACAATTAATATATATATATATTATGAATTCCATTTTTCTATATGTTTTCATATACTAATTTGTATCTAGCTATTATCATCCACATATACAGAATGGAAAGTATATATATACACATTGAAACAGAACAATATATAAGAACAGAAAACAGAGTACACACGTTGGAACAGAGCAATATTATGATTATTGTGAATACATAGCGATCCACGTCGAAACAACTCAACAAAATAAAACGTGTCCATGACCAGCAGCCCTTGCCTATGGTAGCTCTTGGCTCTGCCTGAACTCGTGAGGCGTTCGTCCAAGCGATCGACACGCTCGCGGTACATCTGGAGCGCGATCTAGAGCTCAAAGTTGGCTATTTCGTCTGAGATCGCCAGCTCGAGGATGCAACGGTCATGTTCCTCTACTACGCCGATACGTCTCCAACGTATCTATAATTTTTTATTGTTCCATGTTGTTATATTATCATTCTTGGATGTTTTACGATCATTTTATAGCAACTTTGTATCATTTTCTGGGAGTAACCTATTGACATAGTGCCCAGTGCCAGTTGTTGTTTTTTGCTTGTTTCTTACTTTGCATAAAGTCAATACCAAATGGAGTCCAAACGCAACGAAACTTTTTGGAGATTTTTTCTGGACCAGAAGACACCTGTTGAGCAAAAGAAGTACCAGAGGGGGGCTCCGAGGGGAGCACAACCCACCAGGGCGCGCCTGGGGGCCCAGGCGCGCCCAGGTGGGTTGTGCCCACCTAGGTGGCCTCCCGCACCGCCTCTTTTCTCTAAAAATACCCCAATATTCCAGAAACGCTAGGGGAGTCGACGAAAATCAATTCCATCCGCCGCAACTTCCAGAACCACCAGATCCAATCTAGACACCATCACGGAGGGGTTCATCATCCTCATTGGTGTCTCTCTGATGATGCGTGAGTAGTTCATTGTAGACCTACAGGTCCCTAGTTAGTAGCTAGATGGCTTCCTATCTGTCTTTTGATTCTCAATACAATGGTCTCTTGGAGATATATTTGATGTAACTCTTTTTGCGGTGTGTTTGTTGGGATCCGATGAACTTTGAGTTTATGATCAGATCTACGTTTTTATCCATGAAAGTTATTTGAGTCTTTTGATCTCTTATATGCATGATTACTTATAGATTCGAATTTCTCTTCGAATCTTTGGTTTAGTTAGGCCAACTAGATCAATTTTTCTTGCCATGGGAAGAGGTGCTTTGCGATGGGTTTGATCTTACGGTGCTTGATCCCAGTGACAGAAGGGGAACCGACACGTATGTATTGTTGCTATTAAGGATAACAAGATGGGGTCTATTTCTACATAAATAGATCTTGTCTACATCATGTCATCGTTCTTCTTGCATTACTCTATTTCTCCATGAACTTAATACACTAGATGCATGCTGGATAGCGGTCGATGTGTGGAGTAATAGTAGTAGATGCAGGCAGCAGTCGGTCTACTAATCTTGGACGTGATGCCTATATAATTATCATTGCCTGGATATCGTCATGATTATTTGAAGTTCTATCAATTGCCCAACAGTAATTTGTTTACCCACCGTATGCTATTTTCTTGAGAGAAGCCACTAGTGAAATCTACGGCCCTCGGGTCTCTTCTTTATTATATTTGCCTTCATGATCTATTTTTATTTGCTTTTATTTTCAGATCTATTAATCCAAAAAACCAAAAATACCTTGCTGCAATTTATTGTTATTTATTTTATCTCGCGTTCCCGCAAGATCTATTTATCCAATCTACTACAAATTTACCTATCTTTTTACCTGTGAGGGATTGACAACCCCTCTCTTACGTCAGTTACAAGTATTTGTTCTTTGTGTGTAGGAGCTGTTTACGTGGTGTTGCGTGGTTCTCCTACTGGTTTGATAACCTCGATCCCATCACTGAGGGAAATACCTACCGTAGTTGTGCTGCATCATCCCTTCCTTTTTGGGGAAATACAGGCGTAGTTCAAGCCGCATCATGCGCCTAGGTGGACACCTGGGCCAAGGAGGTGATCGAGCCTAGTGATCAGCGTGTTAGCATCGAGCGGGCTGCGGACAAAGGCGAATGCCGCAACCCATATGAACGGCACGGTGGGCGTCTAGTGCAAGTATGACGCGGCCGGCCTCTGGTGCAAGTACGGCGCAGATGGCCTTTGCCCACTCCTGGCGAGGAATGGGGGTACTGACGGGTTGTGCACCTAGCTGCGATGCCCTGCCGACAGCAGGCAAGTGTCGATGGATCCGCTCTTGCTGTGCGGAGCGCCGCGCCTCTCTCTCTACGGTGCTCCAACGGTCTCGCTGTGCGGCAAGCTAATGTCTACTACACAACCTTCTTCTTGTAGACATTGTTGGGCCTCCAAGTGCAGAGGTTTGTAGGACAGTAGATAATTTCCCTCAAGTGGATGACCTAAGGTTTATCAATCCGTGGGAGGCGTAGGTTGAAGATGGTCTCTCTCAAACAACCCTGCAACCAAATAACAAAGAGTCTCTTGTGTCCCCAACACACCCAATACAATGGTAAATTGTCTAGGTGCACTAGTTCGGCGAAGAGATGGTGATACAAGTGCAATATGGATGGTAGATATAGGTTTTTGTAATCTGAAAATATAAAAACAGCAAGGTAACTAATGATAAAAGTGAGCGTAAACGGTATTGCAATGCTAGGAAACAAGGCCTAGGGTTCATACTTTCACTAGTGCAAGTTCTCTCAACAATAATAACATAATTGGATCATATAACTATCCCTCAACATGCAACAAAGAGTCACTCCAAAGTCACTAATAGCGGAGAACAAACGAAGAGATTATTGGTAGGGTACGAAACCACCTCAAAGTTATCCTTTCTGATCGATCTATTCAAGAGTCCGTAGTAAAATAACACGAAGCTATTCTTTCCGTTCGATCTATCATAGAGTTCGTACTAGAATAACACCTTAAGACACAAATCAACCAAAACCCTAATGTCACCTAGATACTCCAATGTCACCTCAAGTATCCGTGGGTATGATTATACGATATGCATCACACAATCTCAGATTCATCTATTCAACCAACACAAAGAACTTCAAAGAGTGCCCCAAAGTTTCTACCGGAGAGTCAAGATGAAAACGTGTGCCAACCCCTATGCATAAGTTCACAAGGTCACGGAACCCGCAAGTTGATCACCCAAAACATACATCAAGTAGATCACGTGATATCCCATTGTCACCACAGATAAGCACATGCAAGACATACATCAAGTGTTCTCAAATCCTTAAAGACTCAATCAGATTAGATAACTTCAAAGGGAAAACTCAATCCATTACAAGAGAGTAGAGGGGGATAAACATCATAAGATCCAACTATAATAGCAAAGCTCGCGATACATCAAGATCGTACCACATCAAGAACACGAGAGAGAAGAGAGAGATCAAACACATAGCTACTGGTACAACCCTAAGCCCCGAGGGTGAACTACTCCCTCCTCGCCATGGAGGGCGCCGGGATGATGAAGATGGCCACCGGTGAGGAATCCCCCCTCCGGCAGGGTGCCGGAACGGGTCTAGATTGGTTTTCGGTGGCTACAGAGGCTTGCGGCGGCGGAACTCCCGATCTAGGTTATGTTCTGGGGGTTTCTGTATATATAAGAGCTTTTTGGCGTCGGGAACAAGTCAGAGGGATCTCTGGGCTGTCCACGAGGTAGGGGGCGCGCCCAGGGGGGTGGGCGCGCCTCCCGCCCTCGTGGGCAGCTCGGAACTCTCTTGGCCCAACTCTTTTACTCCATGGCCTTCTTCTGGTCCAAAAATAAGCTCCGTCAAGTTTCAGGTCAATTGGACTCTGTTTGGTTTTCCTTTTCTGTGATACTCAAAAACAAGGAAAAACAGGAACTGGCACTGGGCTCTAGGTTAATAGGTTAGTCCCAAAAATCATATAAAATAGCATATGAATGCATATAAAACATCCTAGAAGGATAACATAATAGCATGAATACTTCATAAATTATAGATACGTTGGAGACGTATCAGCATCCCCAAGCTTAATTCCTGCTCGTCCTCGAGTAGGTAAATGATAAAAGAAATAATTTATGAAGTGTGAATGCTAGCAGGTGCACAAGTTTGATCAATGATAATGTCAATCACCTTTTCTAGCATCATTATATGTCATAACAGTAGCTCATATCATAAAGCTTCTCATGATCAAGTAACAAGCTATTCACATGTTAAAGTATAGATCATAAACTTTCTTGAAAACTAACAAACAGTCCTCAGTCATCAAACAATTGCAATTCATCTTATTTTCCGGAAGGGTCTATGTAAGAGCTTTGATTTACTCAACTATCATATAGTCTTCCATGATTGCTACCACTCAAAGCATATTTTTAGAACAAATAGCATTCATCGAACACAGAGAAAGATAGGGGCTTAATGTTTCGCCTCCCAACCTTTTACCTCAAGGGTAATGTCAACAATAATAATTCATGATCAAATATATTTGAATGGCCATATATGCTTAGAGCTTTCCATCACATGATGCTTGCGAACTAAAGAGTAGGTTGGAATGAGAAGGAATACTACTGACTCTTGCATAAAAGTAAAAGATAGGCCCTTCGCAGAGGGAAGCAGGGATTTGCAGAGGTGCCAGAGCTCGAAGCTAAAACAGAGATGAAAATAATTTTGAGAGGTATGCTTCCATTGTCAACATAACGACCAAGAGTTCCCAATTTCTTCCATACTAGATACATTATAGGCAGTTCCCAAACAGAAAGGTAAAGATTTTACTCCCCCTCCACCAACAATCACACTCCACGGCTTGTCCGAAACAACGGGTGCCGTCCAACTATCAACAATCCTGGGGGAGTTTTGTTTAAATTATTTGCGAATTTGTTTTTGATCTTTTGATCATAGGACTGGGCATCCCAGTTACCAGCCATTTTCTCGTGAATGATGAGCGGAGTCCACTCATCGTGAGAATAACCCACCTAGCATGGAAGATACTGACAGCCCCTAGTCGCTACATGAGCGATTCGGGCATACAAAACAGATTATTATTTGAAGGTTTAGAGTTTGGCACATGCAAATTTACTTGGAACGGCAGGTAAATACCGCATATAGGTAGATATGGTGGACACTCATGGAAGAAACTTGGTTCGAGGAATTTGGATGCACAAGCAGTATTCCCGCTTAGTACAGATATTTTGGCTAGCAAAGGATTCTATATAGCAAGCACCACATGTTAGAGGATCCATAACAATATAACTTCTATACAAATATACTCAAGCATAACTCATTATGTTGTCTTCCTTGTCCAACTTCAACTAATTTGCTCAGGTTTGAAAATAATTAATGGGGCTCACAATCATAGAAGATGTCCAAGATAGTATATTTATATGTCAAATCTCTCTTCCTTCAATATTCTTTCATGAATTGTTCAAGTGACCAATACAATGTTTGCTAACCTTCAAAAAATTTACCACCTCTACTTCTTATATGTGAAGGCATTACTCCTCATGGGAAAGGCATATGAAACATATATATTTCAGATTTATGATATTCAATTCATTCAACCATTTACTCATGGGATACATAAGTGAAGCACGTGAGTAAATGACAAACTACTCCAAAAAGATATAAGTGAAGATCAATGAGTAGTTAAATAATTATGTAGCTATGGGAAGACTCTCTCTCATTTAAGAATTTCAGATCTTGGTATTTTATTCAAACAGCAAGCAAAACAAAAGAAAATACAATGATGCTCCAAGCAAAACACATATCATGTGGTGAATAAAAATATAGCTCCAAGTAAAGTTACTGATGAACGAAGACGAAAGAGGGGATGCCATCCGGGGCATCCCCAAACTTAGGCTCTTGGTTTTCATTGAATATCACCTTGGGGTGCCTTGGGCATCCCCAAGCTTAGGCTCTTGCCACTCCTTATTCCATAGTCCATCGAATCTTTACCCAAAACTTGAAAACTTCACAACACAAAACTCAACAGAAAACTCGTAAGCTCCGTTAGTATAAGAAAATAAATCACCACTTAGGTACTGTTGTGAACTCATTATAAATTCATATTGGTGTAATATCTACTGTATTCCAACTTCTCTATGGTTCATACCCTCCGATACTACTCATAGATTCATCAAAATAAGCAAACAACACAGTGAAAACAGAATCTGTCAAAAACAGAACAGTTTGTAGTAATCTGTATCAAACGTATACTTCTGGAACTCCAAAAATTCTGAAATAAATTGGTGGACCTGAGTAATTTGTCTATTAATCATCTTCAAAAAGACTCAACCTAAAATCACTCTCCAGTAAAAGATGGCAGCTAATCTCGTGAGCACTAAAGTTTCTGTCTTTTACAGCAAGTTCATAAAGACTTCACCCAAGTCTTCCCAAAGGTTCTACTTGGCACAAACACTAATTAAAACATAAAACCACATCTAACCAGAGGCTAGATAGATTATTTATTGCTAAACAGGAGCAAAAAGAAAGTTACAAAAATAAAATTGGGTTGCCTCCCAACAAGCGCTAACGTTTAACGCCCCTAGCTAGGCATGATGATTTCAATGATGCTTACATAAAACATAAGAATTGAAACGTAAAGAGAGCATCATGAAGAATATGACTAACACATTTAATTCTAACCCACTTCCTATGCATAGGGATTTTGTGAGCAAACAATTAATGGGAATAATAATCAACTAGCATAGGAAGGCAAAACAAGCATAACTTTAAAACTTTAAGCACATAGAGAGGAAACTTGATATTATTGCAATTCCTACAAGCATATACTCCTCCCTCATAATAATTTTCAGTAGCATCGTGAATGAATTCAACAATATACCCATCACATGAAGCATTCTTCATGATCTACAAGCATAGAAATTTTACTACTCTCCACATAAGCAAAATTCTTCTCATTCGGAATAGTGAGAGTATCATAAGAAACTCGAATACTATAAATTGTTTCCACATTAAAGGAGTAATGTTTAGAAAAAGGGTAATCATAATCATGACAAGTTTTATAAATATAATCATCACTACTTTTTATAGCATAAGTGTCATCACAATAATCATCATAAGTAGCAACTTTGTTCTCATCATAATCGATTGAAACCTCTTCCAAGATAGTGGAATCATTACTAAATAAAGTCATGACCTCTCCAAATCCACTTTTATAATTATCACAATAAGATTCAACATCCTCCAAAATAGTGGGATCATTACTTCCTAAAGTTGACACTCTTCCATACCCACTTTCATCAATATAATCATCATAAGTAGGAGGCTGCTATCATCATAATAAATTTGCTCATCAAAACTTGGGAGGCTAAAAATATCATCTTCATTAAACATAGCATCCCCAAGCTTGGGACAAACATTAATTGCAGCAAATATATTCTCAAACTTGTCATTCTCATCAAACATAGCATCCCCAAGCTTGGGCCTTTTCATATCATAAGCATAATAACTCTCATCATTAATAGTATGGATAGCACCAATAGTATAGCAATTATCATCATCACAATGAGTAATAGGAGCAACATCATTTGGGAGGGATACCTTTCTACCTTTGCATCTCCGTCTTTTCTTTTTCTTCTTCACATCATGTGTCGATTTAATCCTCTTTTTGGAGCTCCTTATTAATGATATTGGTTGAATAGAAGGATCCTCCTCGTTACCCGATTCATCATAAGAAATAATAGGAGGATATTGGGAAGTCTCTTCCCTTTCATTAGTATTCTCTTCATCTTCTATTTGTTTTCTTGTCTTGATGTAATTGGCAATATAAGGATTTTCAATGCAATTCACCGCACAATAAATAAAAATCTCTTCTAGATCAAAATCAAGAAATCTATCAAGATTAAATTTTGGAATACCCTCAGTTATACGTTTCATTTCTTCATACCCCAAAAGAAGACTAAGCTCTTTATGATGCTCAAGGGTAATCAAGTTATCACAATTTTTGGACACGATTTGATCATGAAACAAATAGCATTGGAGCTTTAAATGACCGTGTTCATTGCAAAGTTCACAAGGATGGCGATAAATATTGAATCTTTCAGCACAATCATCTAGCCTTTCTTGCAACCATTTACTTTCCAAATACTTATGTCTCTTGCAAAATCTATATTCCCTATTTGGTGCGTGCTTGCAAGCTCTATGTATTCCATAAAAGTTGACATGCATATAAGAGACATTTTCATCATGACTAGTGCAATCATCATTAGTACTATGGATATTCAAAGAATTCATACTAACAACATTGCAGTCATGCTCATCATTCAAATATTTAGTGCCAAACATTCTAATGCATTATTCTTCTAACATTTTGGCACAATTATCGGAATCCTTATTTTCATGAAAGATATTAAAAAGATGAAGCATATGAGGCACCCTCAATTCCATTTTTTTGTAGTTTTCTTTTATAAACTAAACTAGTGATAAAACAAGAAACTAAAAGATTCGATTGCAAGATCTAAAGATATACCTTCAAGCACTCACCTCCCCGACAACGGCGCCAGAAACTCCTTGATGTCTACTATGCAACCTTCTTCTTGTAGACGTTGTTGGGCCTCCAAGTGCAGAGGTTTGTAGGACAGTAGCAAATTTCCCTCAAGTGGATGACCAGAGGTTTATCAATCCGTGGGAGGCGTAGGTTGAAGATGGTCTCTCTCAAACAACCCTGCAACCAAATAACAAAGAGTCTCTTGTGTCCCCAACATACCCAATACAATGGTAGTATAGGTGCACTAGTTCGGCGAACAGATGGTGATACAAGTCAATATGGATGGTAGATGTAGGTTTTTGTAATATGAAAATATAAAAACAGCAAGGTAACTAATGATAAAAGTGAGCACAAACGGTATTGCAATGCTAGGAAACAAGGCCTAGGGTTCATACTTTCACTAGTGCAAGTTATCTCAACAATAATAACATAATTGGATCATATAACTATCCCTCAACATGCAACAAAGAGTCACACCAAAGTCACTAATAGCGGAGAACAAACGAAGAGATTATGGTAGGGTACGAAATCACCTCAAAGTTATCCTTTCGGATCGATCTATTCAAGAGTCCGTAGTAAAATAACACGAAGCTATTCTTTCCGTTCGATCGATCATAGAGTTCGTACTAGAATAACACCTTAAGACATAAATCAACCAAAACCCTAATGCCACCTAGATACTCCAATGTCACCTCAAGTATCCGTGGGTATGATTATACGATATGCATCACACAATCTCAAATTCATCTATTCAAACCAACACAAAGTACTTCAAAGAGTGCCCCCAAAGTTTCTACCAGAGAGTCAAGACGAAAACGTGTGCCAACCCTTATGCATAAGTTCACAATGTTACGGAACCCGCAAGTTGATCACCCAAACATACATCAAGTAGATCACGTGATATCCCATTGTCACCACAGATAAGCACATGCAAGACATACATCAAGTGTTCTCAAATCCTTAAAGACTCAATCCGATAAGATAACTTCAAAGGGAAAACTCAATCCATTACAAGAGAGTAGAGGGGGAGAAACATCATAAGATCCAACTATAATAGCAAAGCTCGCGATACATCAAGATCGTACCACCTCAAGAACACGAGAGAGAGAGAGAGAGAGAGGGAGGGAGAGATCAAACACATAGCTACTGTACATACCCTCAGCCCCGAGGGTGAACTACTCCCTCCTCGTCATGGAGGGCGCCGGGATGATGAAGATGGCCACTGGTGAGGGATCCACCCTTCGGCAGGGTGCCGGAACGGGTCTAGATTGGTTTTTGGTGGCTACAGAGGCTTGCGGCGGCGGAACTCCCGATCTAGGTTATGTTCTGGGGGTTTCTGTATATATAAGAGCTTTTTGGCATCGGGAACTCCGGGCTGTCCACGAGGTAGGGGGCGCGCCCAGGAGGGGTGGGCGCGCCTCCCACCCTCGTGGGCAGCCCGGGACTCTTCTGGCCCAACTCTTTTACTCCATGGCCTTCTTCTGGACCAAAAATAAGCTCCGTCAAGTTTCAGGTCAATTGGACTCCGTTTGGTTTTCCTTTTCTGCATACTCAAAAACAAGGAAAAACAGGAACTAGCACCGGGCTCTAGGTTAATAGGTTAGTCCCAAAAATCATATAAAATAGCATATAAATGCATATAAAACATCCTAGAAGGGTAATATAATAGCATGAATACTTCATAAACTATAGATACGTTGGAGACGTATCACAAGCCGCAGCCTATCAGCGCGACGCGCCTAGCCTGCTCTGCGGCACACCATCGATCATGTTGTGCGGCGAGCTGCAGCCTCTCCGCGCTGACATGCCTATCTTGATCCGCGGCACTGAAGCTGTGACGCCCGGATAATTAAGCTACAGTAATCCCACGCTAATGATGTCGCGTCACCACGGTCACTGTTGTTAACCTCGCGATGATTCGAAACTGTTTCAAAATTCAATTTCAAGTTAATGTCAACAATAAAAATTTTCAAAAGTTAAAACAAAAATGTTCGGGGGGTGCCATAATTTGCATATGTAAATATGGTGCAACAAACACATTTTTATAAAATGCCTAGATATTTTATAGTGGATGGAAACAACAAAACAATTAAATAAAAAGAAAAGCAGAACCTAGCTAAACTAAAAAGACAAGAGCCTGCCCCCTCCCCCCCACTAGGCCTCGGCCCAGCTGGCCATCGGGCCAACCAGGCCGGCCCACCCACGCCTACTAACCTCCCCACCCCCGAAACCCTAGCGCACACACCCCACTTCCCCCCCCCATGTTCCCCTCTCTCCCACGTCTCCTCCCGATCCCGATCTGGATCGGGCGCCCCTCGCCTCGCCTCGCTGCTCGACGTCGCCAGTGCCGCACCGTCCTCGTCCCCAACGACCCCGGCCCCCTCGCACTCCCTCTCCTCCCCTGGATCTAGATCGGGGACGCGGCGCCCCGACCCCATCGCCACCTCATCGCCGTCGACCGCCGGATCTCCACCCCGCCGTCGCTCGTCCCCATCCTCCTCCTCACTGGTCTCCACTGAGCCTTGCCGCCTCCCTCTTCTCGGCAACGTTGGTGAGGCCCCGCCTCCCTTCGCTTCCCTGCTCACCGCGTCGACCACCCGCGCCCACCCGCGCGATGCGCGCGCCCTGTGCACCCCGTTGCGCGCCTAGTAGCACTCGACCGCGCCCCGCCCGTGCTCACCGCTGGTACTCCCGGCCTCGCCCACGCCCTACAGCCACAGTGCTCGCGCCCCGTTTGCCCCTGCTCGCCCCCGGAGCGCACCCACGTGCTCCCGTGCGTCCCGCGCCAGACCCGGGCCCTGCAGCCGCCCAGCCACGGCGCATGTCGCCGCCCGCTTCGCCTCGCGCTGCCCCTGCTTCTGCTCTGCTGCGTGCTGCACTGCTGATTCTGCTTTGCCCCGCTGCCGCTACTCGCCGTCGACCGCGGCCCCCGCGTCATCCTGCTCGTCGCCGCCGCCCGGTCCGGCCCAGACCGCGCGCCCGCCCTCGCCACCGCCCCCTGCTGCCCGACGCACCTCGTCACTGGCTACGACGCCCCGGCGCCTCCACTGGCCTGGGCGGGCGCCCAAACGGGTTACGCCCCAGCGCCCGTTAGCCCTTTTGCCCGCTCCACCCCGCTAGGCCCCCTGGGGCCTATGACAGGAGGGCCCCGCCTCCACTACGTTTCCAAAAAAAGGATTAAAAAATATTAATAATAAAAATAATATATTAAATAATTAATTAATTAAATTGATTAAGTTAATTAATCCGAATTAATTAATCTAATTAACTTGTTAGTTTAATCAAACAGTAATTAGTTTAACCTAATTCCTAATAAGCCTAAACAGTGTATGACAGGTGGGTCCTACTGGACCCACACGTCAGTTTGACCAGTCAACACCTCTTTTGACTGCTGACGTCAGCAAACACTGTTCTGGATAATGTTAAATTAAAATAATTAAATTAATCCTAAAAATGATTTAAATCTTTTTAAATTAATATAAAATAAACCGTAGCTCAGATGAAAATACTTTCTACATGAAAGTTGCTCGGAACGACGAGATGAATCCGAATACGCAGCCCGTTCGTCCTCCACACATCCCTATCCTATCGAACTCGCAACTTTCCCCCTCTGGTTCATTTGTCCGAAAAAGGGAAACACCGGGAATACTTTCCCGGATGTTTCCCTCCTTCGCCGGTATCACCTACTACCGCGATTGGGCACGCCTAGCATCACGCTTTGTCATGTCATGCATCGTCATGCATTTGTTTGCATTGTATTTATTGTTTCTTCCCCCTCTTCTCTCGCTAGACACCGAGACCGACGCCGCTGCTACCCAGTACGACTACGGTGTTGACGACCCCTCCTTCTCGGCTGAGCTTCCAGGCAAGCCCCCCACCCTTGATCACCAGATATCGCCTATTCTTCTCTCTACGGCTTGCATTAGAGTAGTGTAGCATGTTACTGCTTTCCATTAATCCTACCCTGATGCATAGCCTTTATTTGCTACTACTGTTGTTACCTTTACCTGCAATCCTACATGCTTAGTATAGGATGCTAGTATTCCATCAGTGGCCCTACATTCTTGTCCGTCTGCCATGCTGTACTATCGGGCCGTGATCACTCGGGAGGTGGTCACGGGTATATACTATATACTTTATACATGATACCTGTGGTAACTAAAGTCGGGTCGGCTCGTAGGAGTACCCGCGAGTGGATCTTGTGGCGGAGCGGCAGGGCAGGTTGAGTCCACCTAGGAGAGAGGTGGGCCTGGCCCTGGTCGGCGTCCGCGGTTACTTCAAAATAACACGCTTAACGAGTTCTTGGTATTTGATCTGAGTCTGGCCATTTGGTCTATACGCACTAACCAACTACGCGGGAACAGTTATGGGCACTCGACGTCGTGGTATCAACCGAAGCCTTCGTGACGTCAGCGACTAAGCGGCGCGCGCCGGATTGGACTGGAACGCCTGCAAGGCTAGGTCTACTTCTGGCCGCGTTCGCAACGTGCAGGTGTGCAATGGGCGATGGGCCCAGACCCCTGCGCCATAGGATTTAGACCAGCGTGCTGACCTCTCTGTTGTGCCTAGGTGGGGCTACGACGTGTTGATCTTCTGAGGCCGGGCATGACCCAGGAAAGTGTGTCCGGCCAAATGGGATCGAGCGTGTTGGGTTATGTGGTGCACCCCTGCAGGGAAGTTTATCTATTCGAATAGCCGTGTCCCTCGGTAAAAGGATGACCCAGAGTTGTACCTTGACCTTATGAGAACTAGAATCGGATACTTAATAAAACACACCCTTCCAAGTGCCAGATACAACCCGGTGATCGCTCTCTAACAGGGCGACGAGGAGGGGATCGCCGGGTAGGATTATGCTATGCGATGCTACTTGGAGAACTTCAATCTACTCTCTTCTACATGCTGCAAGATGGAGGTGGCCAGAAGCGTAGTCTTCGACAGGATTGGCTATCCCCCTCTTATTCTGGCATTCTGCAGTTCAGTCCACCGATATGGCCCTTTACACATATACCCATGCATATGTAGTGTAGCTCCTTGCTTGCGAGTACTTTGGATGAGTACTCACGGTTGCTTTTCTCCCTCTTTTCCCCCTTTCCCTTCTACCTGGTTGTCGCAACCAGATGTCGGAGCCCAGGAGCCAGACGCCGCCGTCGGCGATGACTCCTACTACACCGGAGGTGCCTACTACTATGTGCAGGACGCTGACGACGACCAGGAGTAATTAGGAGGATCCCAGGCAGGAGGCCTGCGCCTCTTTCGATCTGTATCCCAGTTTGTGCTAGCCATCTTATGGCAACTTGTTTAACTTATGTTTGTACTCAGATATTGTTGCTTCCGCTGACTCGTCTATGATCGAGCACTTGTATTCGAGCCCTCGAGGCCCCTGGCTTGTATTATGATGCTTGTATGACTTATTTATGTTTTAGAGTTGTGTTGTGATATCTTCCCATGAGTCCCTGATCTTGATCGTACACGTTTGCGTGCATGATTAGTGTACGATTGAATCGGGGGCGTCACAAGTTGGTATCAGAGCCAACTGCCTGTAGGAATCCCCCTTTCCAAGTCCTTGGCCAAAGTTGAGTCTAGTCATTGCTAAACTTTTACTAACATGGCTGTGTGGCTTACGGGCCCACGTCGCCATTGGGTGGTATTAGGATCTTTTATTCCTCGATCTATACTCTAGGAACTCTGAATCTCTCTTCTATTTGGGTTTAAATGAATTTACTAACTCTGACTCTAGGTTCTCGTAACTACTTTCTCCCGGAGAGCCCCTTCATTCCAGATGATGGCCTGCTTCACCAGAAGATTCTGAAGATACTCTTCGATATTCTCTCGAGACTTTGTGCCCACCACTCTTACTATTCCCGACCACCGATAAATCCTTATGGATAACTACTTACACTTGCCACTCATACAATCATTCCCCATTGATCTTGTTATTACAAGATACCCCGAAATTCTCTCTAATGTTCAGATAATACTTTGTGCCTACTGCCTTGCAGTTCTTGGCCACATGAATACCCCTACGGATAATTCCTCGCACTTACCGAGTATCCGCTCATCCCTAGTTGTTCAGGTGTTTCACAAAAGTCTTCGAAATACTATTCGATCCTCCGAAAATCCTTAGCAGCTTATTGCTCTGCAAATACTTGTCTGCTTGCATTATGGATGCTTCCCATATGTCTGGCTATATTCATTAGTCTCCTTTGACGCCGTCTTTTGATCCTATTGATTCAACATGAGTGTGAATGCCCACAATCATCGGTTGATCCTGCTCAGATGTCATTTTGAACATGAGCTGGATCTCGACCAATCAAATTACCATCGATAGTATCCCTAAGCCTACTCAACTTATCCATCCTTAATCAGAGCGTTTGCTTCTGATCCTTCGTTTTGGAAATCATAATTCCTTGTATTTAAGATCTCGAATTATCAAGATATTTCTATAATCCGATGCCTTTTGCATTATTTCTTCTTCTGGTTGAACATATATGCTCACATCAGATTCTTGGCGGTCCGCCAGATCGTTTGGTGGATTATTATCCGACCGTTCCTGCATATTCTCAAAACATTGAGTTCTTCCCCTGATACATAATGCCTTTGGTAAATTGTATCATTTGCCTTGACAACCATGCTCTACTTTCGAGCTTGTATTATTTACTCCTGAAGATATGTTTCTATGATGCCCTGATGGGTTGAACCTATGCCTTCCTTAATCTTTGTGAACCCGAAAGTTTTCCAAGGTTCATACTCCTCTGGTAATTCACCAGGTAGATCTTCGCACTCAAATCATTTTTAGTAGAGCAGTGAATGAAAGGTTATGCATTAAAGAAGTGGGAGTCGACCTTGAACTTTGTGTTCATGCCCATGGACACGATGTAGATCCTATCATGGAAGCTTCTTGTAATAATAACTATTTCCTTGATAACTATCATCTGGTAACTGTGAATTGATCATTTGCAACTATGGTTCCGACCATATGTTCTTCTTTGATCCCATTTCTCGGGCAAGTTTAAGAACTTGTCTTCTATGGATCAATACACCAGTCCAACCTTTACTTTGACCTCTCGTTGAGTATTACACCCTGGTATCTCGAGAATATCATGGAACTGCATAACTTCTTATGGGTTCTTCATCAACTGTTATTTCTCACCGGTTCCAATTTTCTTGGGTTCTGGGTTGTTGTCAACCAAGAACACCGAATAGTGAATCGAGTCCGCACTCCGATTCAATAACTCTAAGTGATTTTCGTTGCTTATGAATTTATTCACCCTTCAAGTCATCCCAAGCCTGATCGGCTATATCATTATCGTACTAAATTTTAACTGTGCTACCTGGCCCTTCTTCCCGGAGCACAACTTTCGACGATGAGCTCAGCTTACATCGATCTTCCTCGTCTTATCATTTGTTCTTGAACAGCAAGCTTAATTTCAAGTTTGTGTCGTACCCATGGTTCCAATAACCTTTCGCTTCATCATTGCTTTAACTTGACGTCATCGGCGATCGATTACATCTTCATGAAATCTCTCGACAAATGTGTCATGATCATCATCGACATTCGGCGCTCTTGCAGGATATCAATTAAATTCATGATGAGAAATACCATCCTTACCCTCGATGATTTGTGTTGTCATTGACCACTTTATTTCCTTCCCTCCAACACAAACTTGTTCGTGTTCTGTGTTATACCTTGAGTTCCTTGCTATCCAACATTTGTTCTTCTTTACCTTGGAGTATTACCATCTTTTATGTCAAGAATGTAATGAGGATTACTCCACCTCTTAAGAATTCTTGGTATAGTGATACTTCTCACCATCACCATTCTTTCTTGGTCCCTGTGTTGATTCCAACAAGTGAACGGTGTTGTTTGGATTCTTTCCTTCTAGCAACCTTATTTCTTTGAAGTTAATGGTCGACATTTCATTCTTAGACCATTGGGTATCAGATCACCATTATAACATCAGTCATGCTACCTAAGCCCATATTTCGGGTGCACCTTTCAACCAATGTTTAAATTGGGTATGTTTTCCTCGATCATATCTCCTTATATCATTTGATTTGACAAATGTTATCTCTTTGTTCACATGATTGTGGAAATCCATCTTTTGAAAATCTCGATGGATTGTCGTTTAGTTCTCAGCCACCCTCTCATCCTATCCTTGGTTTAATGATGAACTCTTGTTTCGGAACTCACTTCCATAGATCATTTCCGAGAATCTCACAATGTCATCTCGTCAATGCGTGTTACACCTTTTCTTCTCAGGCACCCTAAGTCTGAGGTACCCTAACACCGACTAGATCTGAATCTCGGTTAGATATGATGGTTGGAATATATTTCCAAGGGTAATAACAATGTTCTATTATGACCCGGTAAGGTGACGTCATGCCTAGCACGCCTGACCAGAGGACCTAGTGTTATAGTTTCCTTTTTAACAAGGTTAATCATTTTTCCATGAGGAAATTGAATGCCTTGTTTAATAAGTTTATCCTGATGGATCCTTTGTGTTTCCAAAGTATGATCTTCACTTGATGACCATGTCAATGCTATCTGAAGCATGTCTATGTTACTCCGATTTTCAAAAAGAACATTTGAAGCCCAATGCTAAATGTTTCCTGCTCAATTATCCAAACCCCGTTGTTTGGGTAATATCATGAAATTCCTCTCCCCTTACCTAAATGGTTTTCTACTTCATATCTTGCCATGGATATCATGCTCTGCTTTCCCTTGGAAAGGATATACCCCTGAAATATGTGTTTAAACACATTTTTCTTTCCATTGTTCTGATTAAACCTGATAAGACACTTTTCCCTTTCCATTGGTTTGTTTAAACCCTTTCTATGATCTATATGATATAAGCAGTAATAATTCCCTGCTTGTGCAAACACCTTGGTGTACAACTCTGTCAGTAAGACCCTGTTACTATTGTTGATGACATTCCGGTGGCCACCGATGGACGAGAACTTTGCCTATTGGTCCGCCTCGTTCAACGAGCGGGAAAATGTTCTCTTCGTCCCTCGCCCTTGGTATCGACATTGTTGCCAACATAACTGATAGGCTACCCTCTGACATGTCTTGCTATCATGACCGTGCAAGATATCAACGCTTTTCCTACTTTTAACCACATGGTGGGCCCATAACCCACAGTTCCACAGGATCGAAACCTGACTCTCCTGTACAACCTATTGTCAAAGTTATTCCTCACGCTTGACTTCGTATGTAATTCACGGGCCACCTGCCTAGTGATCAATTATGGTATCAGACGCAATACTTATTCCCATTGCTCTGAACCCCTTTCACATTTCGTATCAGGCAACGAACGATTGCCTATGCGCTTGAAACTTCTATTTTGCACCTTCTTACTTTGCTCTCGATATTTTCTTAAGATTAGATTCGAGAGTTACTTTCTGCCACCTTCCCTGATGTAATCTACTAGATAAGCAAACATTGTAGCGGTCCGTTCTTCCGTAATACCCCCTTATCCTTTCGTAAGTACGATGGCGTTCCCGAAGAAAGGACGACAACTTCATCATGATGCATGGGAATAAAGAATTGAAGACATCAATGAAAGGGATTAACTTCTTCGAGAAGATCCATTAGAATATCGTAACCAGAACTTTCCCCCTTACTCCGCTCTTAAATCTCGGGACAAGATTTCTTGTAGTGGAGGAGATTTGTGACGCCCGGATAATTAAGCTACAGTAATCCCACGCTAATGATGCCGCGTCACCACGGTCACTATTGTTAACCTCTTGATGATTCGAAACTGTTTCAAAATTCAAATTCAAGTTAATGTCAACAATAAAAAAATTCAAAAGTTAAAACAAAAATGTTCGGGGGGTGCCATAATTTGCATATGTAAATATGGTGCAACAAACACATTTTTATAAAATGCCTAGATATTTTATAGTGGATGGAAACAACAAAACAATTAAATAAAAAGAAAAGCAGAACCTAGATAAACTAAAAAGACAAGAGCCTGCCCCCTTCCCCCCCCCCCATTAGGCCTCGGCCCAGCTGGCCATCGGGCCAACCAG
>NC_057799.1:151391231-151391937 GCF_018294505.1 Triticum aestivum | reverse complement strand
GCCCCTCACCTCGCCTCGCTGCTCGACGTCGCCAGCGCTGCGCCGTCCTCGTCCCCAATGACCCCCCTCTCACTCCCTCTCCTCCCCAGGATCTAGATCGGGGACGCGGCGCCCCGACCCCATCGCCACCTCATCGTCGTCGACCGCCGGATCCTGCTTCCTCGCCGGATCTCCACCCCGCCGTCGCTCGTCCCCATCCTCCTCCTCACCGGTCTCCAACGAGCCTCGCCGCCCCCTCTTCTCGGCAACGTTGGTGAGGCCCCGCCTCCCTTCGCTCCCCTGCTCACCGTGTTGACCACCTGCACCCACCCGCGCGATGCGCGCGCCCCGTGCACCCCGTTGCGCGCCTAGTAGCACTCGACCGCGCCGCGCACGTGCTCACCGCCGATACTCCCGGCCTCGCCCACGCCCTACAGCCACAGTGCTCGCGCCCCGTTTGCCCCTGCTCACCCCCGGAGCGCACCCACGCGCTCCCGTGCGTCCCGCGCCGGACCCGGGCCCTGCAGCCGCCCAGCCACGGCGCATGTCGCCGCCCGCTTTGCCTCGTGCTGCCCCTGCTTCTGCTCTGCTGCGTGCTGCACTGCTGATTCTGCTTTCCCCCGCTGCCGCTACTCGCCATCGGCCGCGGCCCCCGCGTCATCCTGCTCGTCGCCGCCGCCCGGTTCGGCCCCGACCGCGCGCCCGCCCTGCGCCGTGGCATCGCTCG
>NC_057799.1:151377293-151391221 GCF_018294505.1 Triticum aestivum | reverse complement strand
CACCTCGTCGCTGGCTACGACGCCCCGGCGCCTCCACTGGCCTGGGCGGGCGCCCAAATGGGTTACGCCCCAGCGCCCGTTAGCCCTTTTGCCCGCTCCACCCCGCTAGGCCCCCTGGGGCCTATGACAGGAGGGCCCCGCCTCCAGAACGTTTCCAAAAAAAGGATTAAAAAATATTAATAATAAATATAATATATTAATTAATTAATTAATTAAGTTAATTAAGTTAATTAATCCGAATTAATTGATCTAATTAACTTGTTAGTTTAATTAAACAGTAATTAGTTTAACCTAAATCCTAATAAGCCTAAACAGTGTATGACAGGTGGGTCCCACTGGACCCACACGTCAGTTTGACCAGTCAACACCTCTGTTGACTGCTGACGTCATGCTGACGTCAGCAAACACTGTTCTGGATAATGTTAAATTAAAATAATTAAATTAATCCTAAAAATGATTTAAATCTTTTTAAATTAATATAAAATAAACCGTAGCTCAGATGAAAATACTTTCTACATGAAAGTTGCTCAGAACGACGAGACGAATCTGAATACGCAGCCCATTCGTCCGCCACACATCCCTAACCTATCGAACTCACAACTTTCCCCCTCCGGTTCATCTGTCGGAAAACGCAAAACACCGGGAATACTTTCCCGGATGTTTCCCCCCTTCGCGGGTATCACCTACTACCGCGATTGGGCACGCCTAGCATCACGCTTTGTCATGTCATGCATCGTCATGCATTTGTTTGCATTGTATTTATTGTTTCTTCCCCCTCTTCTCTCGCTAGACACCGAGACCAACGCAGCTGCTACCCAGTACGACTACGGTGTTGACCCCTCCTTCTCGGCTGAGCTTCCAGGCAAGCCCCCCCGCCCCCCCTTGATCACCAGATATCGCTTATTCTTCTCTCTACGGCTTGCATTAGAGTAGTGTAGCATGTTACTGCTTTCCGTTAATCCTACCCTGATGCATAGCATGTATTTGCTACTACTGTTGTTGCCTTTACCTGCAATCCTACATGCTTAGTATAGGATGCTAGTATTCCATCAGTGGCCCCACATTCTTGTCCGTCTGCCATGCTATACTATCGGGCTGTGATCACTCGGGAGGTGGCCATGGGTATATACTATATAATTTATACATGATACCTGTGGTGACTAAAGTCGGGTCGGCTCGTAGGAGTACCCGCGAGTGGATCTTGTGGCGAAGCGACAGGGCAGGTTGAGGCCACCTGGGAGAGAGGTGGGCCTGGCCCTGGTCGTCGTCCGCGGTTACTTCAAAATAACACGCTTAATGAGTTCTTGGTATTTGATCTGAGTCTGGCCATTTGGTCTATACGCACTAACCAACTACGCGGGAACAGTTATGGGCACTCGACGTCGTGGTATCAACCGAAGCCTTCGTGACATCAGCGACTGAGCGGCGCGCGCCGGATTGGACTAGAACGCCTGCTAGGCTAGGTCTGCTTCCGGCCGCGTTCACAACGTGCAGGTGTGCAATGGGCGATGGGCCCAGACCCCTGCGCCATAGGATTTAGACCAGCATGCTGACCTCTCTGTTGTGCCTAGGTGGGGCTGCGACGTGTTGATCTTCCGAGGCCGGGCATGACCCAGGAAAGTGTGTCCGGCCAAATGGGATCGAGCTTGTTGGGTTATGTGGTGCACCCCTGTAGGGAAGTTTATCTATTCGAATATTCGTGTCCCTCGGTAAAAGGACGACCCGGAGTTGTACCTTGACCTTGTGAGAACTAGAACCGGATACTTAATAAAACACACCCTTCCAGGTGCCAGATACAACCCGGTGATCGCTCTCTAACAGGGCGACGAGGAGGGGATCGCCGGGTAGGATTATGCTATGCGATGCTACTTGGAGAACTTCAATCTACTCTCTTCTACATGCTGCAAGATGGAGGTTGCCAGAAGCATAGTCTTCGACGGGATTAGCTATCCCCCTCTTATTCTGGCATTCTGCAGTTCAGTCCACCGATATGGCCCTTTACACATATACCCATTCATATGTAGTGTAGCTCCTTGCTTGCGAGTACTTTGGATGAGTACTCACGGTTGCTTTTCTCCCTCTTTTCCCCCTTTCCCTTCTACCTGGTTGTCGCAACCAGATGCCGGAGCCCAGGAGCCAGACGCCACCGTCGACGACGACTCCTACTACACCGGAGGTGCCTACTACTACGTGCAGCCTGCTGACGATGACCAGGAGTAGTTAGGAGGATCCCAAGCAGGAGGCATGCGCCTCTTTCGATCTGTATCCCAGTTTGTGCTAGCCATCTTATGGCAACTTGTTTAACTTATGTCTGTACTCAGATATTGTTGCTTCCGCTGACTCGTCTATGATCGAGCACTTGTATTCGAGCCCTCCAAGCCCCTGGCTTGTATTATGATGCTTGTATGACTTATTTATGTTTTAGAGTTGTGTTGTGATATCTTCCCGTGAGTCCCTGATCTTGATCTTACACGTTTGCGTGCATGATTAGCGTACGATTGAATCGGGGGCGTCACAGAAGCACCATGCGCCAAGGGTCTGCTCAACCCTGGCGATGACACGCAGCACGGTGTTGTCCATCACGTTGTCGGGGAGCGCCTCGGCCTTGACGAGCTGTGGCGCCTTCTCGTTTTCCTCGTTGAGGAGGTTGATGGCAGAGGCGGCGCTTCAGTGGGTTCGCATGCTTGGAAAAGGTGGATGTGCTATAGGCTGTGCTTATTGCCTCGGTGTGTCGCGCGTCGCCTAGGTTTATGCATAATATCGCTGGGTGGCAACGGGAAACAGATGAGGAAATGGCGGGAAACTGTGGCGTGTTCATAAAACTCCATCAATTAATGGAAACTTCGCATAGAAGGAACATCGAGCTAGCCCGGCACATGCGGGAACATTGCTCGCCCAAGGCTATGATCTGTATACTTGTGTGCCCAACAAAGCACACTATTCATAGTAAAGAATATTGTTCTGTACACAAAGAGCGTAGATGTTGTGCAGACTGAGCAAATCATGGCAAATGAATAAACTAAGGAAGAGGTCGATGATGATTTCAAGAATGGTAGACAATAATTTACCAGCAAGCGTCGTTTGCCAAGAACACACACAACTTATTAGCATGAAATGTCTTTCTTATTATCGGTCTTCCCACACAATTAGCCGGTGCACCCTTGTCCGTTGCTCGCGTTCACCTGACCGTTCCGGCCTCTGCTCACGTCCCTCGGCGCGCTCTGCTTGCGTACCTCCACGCGCTTGGCTTGTGGACGGCTTTTCCCTGCGTGTTCAACTGCTATATGCATATATATGGTTGCTCGCTGTTGACGCGGCCACGGAGCACTCTGCTCACGTCCCTCCGCGCGCGCTCTGCCAATGGTTGGGGCCGGCGTACAATCATGTTGGGGGCCCCATATGCATGCGGTTGCGCCGCGCGCGTCGCCGCGATGCAATTACGTGCGGCAAATTAAAACTGCCATACGGGCGTGCCAACATTCCAGGTCGTCCGGCTTCCCCACTAATTCCTGCGGCCATTATAACCTTGGTCTCTTCAACCTTTCGATCATGCCTCACAACACAACAAGCACACCCACGACGACAAATACAGAGAGGATATCTAGCGGCGCTCCAATGTAGTTCAGTGTGCATAAAGTGGAGACCCACGTGAGGGAGACGGATCTCTCGGTGGTGTACACCATCGACCCGGCCGGGGTGGAGGACTACATTAACACTGTGGAGCACTTGCTTGCTCGAGACAAGTACAAAGTGGTTGGCATTGACCTCCAGTACACCGGCGGTCATCCCGGGAGAGATCAGAAGGTTGCCGTTGCCCAGTTGTGTGTGCACCATCATGTCCTCATCTACCACTACTGCATGGCCACAGAGCCTTGTGACCGTTTCCCCAGGTTTGTCAACAGCACCAACTACAAGTTCGCTATGATGGAAACCACCGACGATGTAAAAGCGCTCAAGGTTACGGGCTTGTCCTGCAAGAACCTTGTTGAAATCTGTGGCCGCTACAAGGTCTGGGGCAGCATGAAGGTCTCCCTGGTTGAACTCACCTCAGCCATCATCGACCCATACTACGAAAAGATGAAGCAAGATGCCAATAGAATACATCCCGTATCCTGACACAGAGCCTGGATGGGGAAACTGGATGAAGCTCACCTCAAGTTCATTGCCAAAAATGTGTACACATGCTACGACATGCACAGGCGGATCGTTGACATGAGGGAGTGCCTCCTTCCCGTAAATGACGAGGTCGGATCGAGCCACCAGCAGAGCACTGCCGGCAATCGTCACAAGGAGAAGTAGATGATGATCAGATGATCGCTTATCCTAATTAATTATGCATGTAATAGTTTACTTTGGTGTGTCCAAATGTCATGTGTGTACTAGCTACCTATGTAATTGGATGTTTAATTTGGTTATGCAATCATGTCCTTATAAGTACATATGTTGTTGTTCTGTGTGCAATCACATCGCACACGGACACTACCAGGGAAACCGTCGGTGATGAATTCATCAATCGCTGACAATTGTATACCAGGAAGCGTTTGCCCAAAATACACACGGCTTATTAGCAAAAATCGTCTGTGTTATTATCGGTCTTCACACACATTTTTTATTACGGACCTGTTTGCCACGTATCACACACATCTTGTTAAGTTGAACTGTTTCTGTTCTCTTGGCTCAACGCAAATAGTTCATTTGAGTGACATGTATGCCCTCTATCGCAAACACCTTGATTTGGCTGATCATTTCTGTTATGTTGCCTAATCACAAACAGATCATTCGAGTGAACTGTATGTCGTATATTGCACACACCTTCATTTGGCTGTCTGTTTCTGTTGTTAAGCTCATCGCAAACAGTTCATTCGAGTGAACTATATGCCACGCATCGCACACGCAACTATAATCTGGGTCATGTTTGATGTCCTCGACATTGCAAACCATTTGTGTCATTTTTGACGGTTTCTTACAACACCGTTTGCGATTACTGCATCGCACACAATTTCGTCGAAGGGTTCCGATTGTAGTGTCGTTTTAGCAGCATCCTACAGTAGTGTGCAAGCAATCAATACATGCACTATCCGAGATGGTTGGAATGACACTGTGATCGTGATGATTCCAAAGGTTAATACACTGAAAAAGGTAACCCAATTTAGGCCGACCAGCTTATGTAATGTGGTATATAAGATAATTGCAAAAATGGTGGCTTCTCGTTTGAAGGTTTTCCTGCCAGATATTATTAGCCCAACTCAAAGTACCTTCGTGCCCGGCAGACTGATAACGAATAGTATTTTAGTAGCTTATGAGTGTTTTCACACAATCAAGAATAAAAGAGAAGGTAGAGAGGGCTCGTGCGCTATAAAACTTGATATGCACAAAGCTTATGACAGAGTTGAGTGGTATTTCTTGAAGGAAATTATGTTGAGACTGGGTTTCTGTCAAGATAGGGTAAATTTTATTATGCAATGCATCTCAACGGTTGAATATAGAGTAAGGATTAATGCGGAGGAAAGTGAGAGCTTCAAGCCTACAAGGGGTTTGAGACAAGGATACCCGTTGTCATCATACCTTTTCTTGTTGTGCATTGAGGGTTCAAACGCTCTACTTACACATGCGGAGGAAAATGGAAAAATTTCAGGATTAAGAGTCCGTAGAGACGCTCCACCTATCACAAATCTTCTGTTTGTAGATGATTTATTGATTCTTATGAAAGCCAACCAACACAGTGTGGATGCTCTGAAAGCAGCGCTAGATCTATATTGTGAGGCTTCAGGACAATTGTTAAGTGTTGAAAAATCTAGCATTCTTCAGCCCTAACACGAAGGTGGAAATAAGAGAACATTTGTGTACAACGCTGAATATAGTGACGGAGGCTCTCAGTGATAAACATTTGGGTTTGCCAGCAAATGTGGGAATAGATAAAACAGACTGTTTCCAATTTCTGATCGAACGTATTGTTAAGAAAATTAGTGGCTGGAAGGAAAAATTACTATCTATCGGGAGAAAGGAGATCTTGCTCAAGGCTGTGATCCAAGCCATACCCACCTAAGCAATGTCGGTCTTTAAAATTCCTTAAAAATTGTAAAGGAATCATTTACGCGCTAGCGCATTTCTGGTGGGGAGACGAGGAGAATCAGAAGAGGATGCATTGGATGTCCTGGTGGAAAATGTGTGTACCTAATAATCAAGGAGGATGGGATTCTGTGATATTCACTCTTTCAACTTGGCTTTGCTCGCCAAACAGGCGTGGCGTCTTCTAGATAATCCTGATTCCTTGTGTGCTTCCATCCTAAGGGTTAAGTACTACCCCGATGGTGATTTGTCGAACTCCAAGCTAAGGAAAGGATCTTCTTTTACTTGGCAAAGCATTATGGCAGGCACAAATTCCCTGAAACGTGGTTATATTTGGCGAGTGGAGAATGGACAAAACATAATATTTGGGAAGATGCATGGATCCCAAATTGTGCCACTAGGAAAGTTGTAACGCCTAAGGCGGGACAACTGTTAACTAAGGCAGGTGACCTCATTGTTCCTGCTTACAATAATTGTGATGAAAACCTGATTAGACAAACTATGTGGTCCATCGATGTACAACGGATTCTTTCAATTCCACTCCCGCAACATGATATGCCAGATTTCATTGCTTGGAGTTATACGAAAAATGGTATGTTCTCGGTTCGGTCATCTTACTTTGTTGAGTGGGATCACCAGTATGGCAGCAAATTAAGATACTCTAATGGGATGGGGCGAACCACATTTAACCCTATCTGGAGTAAGATATGGAAGTTAGCTTGTCCGGCAAAAGCTAAAAAAAATTATATGGTGTACACTTCATGGAACACTCCCATGTCGGGTTACACTCCGCTAATAAAATATGAAGGTCTCACCCATTTGCCCTACTTGCTCTGAGGGTTTAGAAGATACAAAGCATATGCTCTTCCGGTGCAGTAAATCAAAGGAGGTTTGGAAAAGGCTGGGGTTGGATGACATTATTGATAGAGCTTGCGAGGTTTACCGTGCTGGAGAGGCGGTGTTCTACTAATCCTTAACTTTTCGAGGAATCCTTCATCAGTGGTTGTGAATGACTGACTTTGTTCACTGCTTGGTTTGACTGGGCTGTTCAGGAAAAAAGGAAAGATGAATGCGTTTAAAATCTACGAGTTGCCTTAGTAAGAAAGTTCCATTTCCCAAGGGGAATGCCAAATTGTGTGGTTTCACAGTCTTATGAGCCACATCTGTGCCAGGAGGGCAAGTGGTCAAAGCAGAGCACCTCAACTCCCCGTTTCTGGCATGCTATAGTTCTTTTAGTCTCTCGACGACGGGAATGGGAGATGACCGGTAAGCCAGACCAGGTACCGATTTCCAGAGGTACCGATCCGCAAGGTACCCATTCCAAAGGTACCGATCCTTTGAAATCATGCTTTGCTATTAAAGGGAATTCCTCCTAACGTCGGAAACTCTATTTATTTTAGATCAGTCTTCCTCGGCTGGCTGGTCAATCTCAGTGATCTTATCGGCCGGCAAAGCGCTTCCTTCTACCAACCAGGATTCCGATACCAATTCCAATCTGGCACAGCACAAGGAAGTAGGCCACACCCGGCTTCGAATAGGAGGGGGGCTTAGCTCTGGATGCCGCCTGCTTGCAGAAATGAATGAAGAAAACATAAACAAGCCTCCGGTGGAAGGTTGTGAAGATCGTCGTATGACAGTGCTTCTATAAAAATCACCTATGTGGAACGGATGCTTCTACTTGGTCATCATAGACCAGCAAATCCATTTGAGAGTCCCCGGGGACTTTTTAAAAGCAGCTGAAAGGAAATGCTCAATAGAGCTATTTTGTCATTGAAAAAATCGATGGAGGGAAGACTCCTTCGGACAAGAAGTAGGCGGAGTAGAGGCAGCAGTTGCGGGCTCAGGTGCGGCTAAATCACAATCAAGAACCTGGAAACAAACCCGCGAGCGAATACCAAACAGAGTAAGAAGGAGGAAGGGCACCCCTCTCTTTCAAGAGGATTCGCGGCATGTCAAGCCCTGGTAAGGTTCTTCGCTTTGCGACTTGACCATAAGGTCGGATGTTTCCGTGAGCAGTAAGCAGCGGATCTCCCTTTTTGGGGGAAAGCTGGTGGCCCTTTTGGCGTGTTAATTCTTTCGACGGGCGTCCTTCTCTCTTTCTTCCCAAGAACATCGGGGGTCTGTTCTCTGAACCTTCTTTTTGGTCTTTTCTTTCTTGCCGCCACTTTAACAGGTGCCGCTGCAATGAGAGCGTAAGTTGCGGAGTTTTTTCTGTGGAAAAGTGTTGCTAAATTTCTTCCTTCGTCCATTTCATATGCCACTGTAGGGCGAACGGAAACAAAATACTTTTTGAATACCTACTACTTCTTCCAGACCAAGAATTGTGGTTAATGGGCTACAATAATGTGCATGAGATGATTGCTGTCTCAGCATGGTATCTATGGTGGGAGAGACGGAAATTGGTGCACAAGGAGAAAACGCAAAATGCAATTCAGATTTCAATGGGGAGTTTTAGCCCTTACCACAAACTTCGTAAATGCTTTATCCGCCAAGGCTTCTATGAAAAGGGGGGGTGGTCGTGTCCCCCCAGAGGCTTTGTGAAACTAAACGTTGATGCTTCTTTTGACCACGACCTGCTTAGCACGATGGGGGCGGTCCTGAGAGACGACAAAGGCAGGTTCATTGTGGGAGGAAATGTAAAGATTGACTATTGCGCGGATGTGTTGATGGCAGAAGCCTTAGCTCTCAAATTTTGTCTATCACTGGCGCAAAAGGCGGGATGTAATCGCCTTATTATTAACTCGGATATCCTGGAGGTGATTGAAACTATGCATGATGGAGGACAGTCGGCGAGTGCGGTGGTGGCAATGTTCGACGATTGTTTTCATTACTACTAGATTCGAACATTGTAATAGAGAAGCAAATAAAGTAGCTCATGAGCTTGCTAGATTAGCTAGATTTTCTTTGACTTCTGATTGGTTTGAAGAACCCTTAAATGAAATAATGATCATCACAAATGATGTACTTTTTATTTTTAATGAATAAAGCTTTGGTTATTAAAAAAAATGGTCCCGGAACCGTGTGTTGGCGCTAAGCATTTCCAGAAACAGTAATCAAATCATGGCATGCCTACGGAAAGGCTTATTCGTTCCTTCGACGAATCTAAATGATGTTACATTTAGCTGCAAATCAAGGGCAGCGTGAATGACTACTTCCGTCAGTTCCGTAGCTTCAGTTCGGTAACTTAAGCATAATTAATCCTAGTCAATGTGGCCATCATCGACTAATCAGGTTTAGCTGAACCATTTTGAAGCATACATGCATATGCACATCTGCTCCTGAGAGTCGCGAAGAAAAAAACATGTTGCATGCATGCTCGGACAAGAAGGGTCAGATTGGTTTGCATCCTCGCCCAGTTTTCCTTGGCCTGGAGTTCTCCGTGGGCCTGACACATGGTTGTTTGGTTGCTATCCTGTGAAAAAGAAAGCACGCCCGGCCTGGACTCCTTACATTGTAATTAGACTGGCTTGATTCCCGGCACTGCAATCAGCCTGGTCCAGGCGACCGAATTCAGAAGTCCGAGCTTGCGGCCACGAGGCTAAGGCTGGTCGTAATGGTAGTATCATGCATGTCAACTAGGCAATTTTGATGAAAATTTTGATAAAGTGTCGTAATGGTAGTGTCGTGGCTAGTATCATGCATGTCGACTAGGCAATTTTGATGAAGTGTCATTGAATTAAATGAAGAAAGAAAGGATTGAGTATCATAATAAATGTTATGCTACTATGTGTCATGCATGTCAATAAATAAAGTACTACATGATACTCATATCTGATACTATGCATTAGGAGATTGTATTATACACTAGTATCATGTGCATGGTACTAGTATACCTAACAGCTGACTAGATAGATATTTGGACTAAACAATTGCACCATTTAATGCATTGATGGGACGTTGATGCTTTGCATGGCCAGGCACCAACCAAACACTTCGCTGGCACACAAGCCTGGCCAGGCAGAAAAATTCAACACCTCGCATTCACGCTAGGCAGCACTGACCATCCAGGCACGACGGTCAGGCCGGGATCCAAACTGACCCGAAATCCGAGCCATCATGCGCTGTCTGAAAGGGGTGGTCTTGTCACTCCTCCAAGAAGTGGTGGAGCTACTCCAAGGCTACATGGGCCATGGCCGGCCTAGCTTGGTAGCATTTGCTTCTAATACAGTCAGCCCATGGGCCTAGAAAAGTCAGCTATGAACATTCTTTTGCACTATGGCCCGCCCAATTGTTTGCTGCAAGCTCCGTCGTTGGCGCTTCTATTTGCTGCATTCTACGACAAATACATGCCCCATCGCACAGGGTGCGCCGAGTGGGTCGACCCATTGTAGTGCGCATCGAATATGAGGGTCAAAAATCGAAAAAGGGGTAGCGTGTGGTGGCTGGGTATCGAACATGGGACCGCCAACATGTGCGCGCTCGCAGCTAGCCACTACGATGGAAGAGAGTGCTTGACAAATGTATAATGGAATACTTAAGAATTAATGAGTATAAGACCTAACACTATTCGAAAAAAGTCCTTTACAATTTTTCAAATTTTGAGTAGATTTTTGAACGTACGGCCAATTTTTGACAAAAGCAAACAATTTCATGATATCATCAACAAATTTTGAATTTCCCAACCGTTTCTCGAAAACATGAACAATTATGGAACTTGTGAACAATTTTTGAAAGCACGAACTTTTTTTTTAGAACAAATTTTGAAGCGGGGGAGAATTTCGAAAAAATCCCAAGAAAATTTGGAAGAACGAACTTTTTTAATACTTGAACAAAAATTTTAAATCCGGAACATTTTTTAAAATCTTCAAACAATTTTAAAACGTGAACATTCTGCAAAACTTAATCATTTTTTTAAAATCATAACATTTGTTGGAAAAGCAAAAAAAATGAATATTTTGAAACTTTTTCGAATTTAATTTTGTTTTACATGTTTTTTGTAAAAACACGAACATTTTGTTTTTAAAATGTGAACTATTTTCTAATTTTACGAACATTTTTTGCAAACTCAAACCAAATTTAATATTTTGACATTTTATGAAAAAAAAAGAACAAAATAAAAAACAAATAGAGAAAACAAAAAAGAAAATAAACAGAAAAACCAAGAAAAGGAAAAAAGAAACAGAAAAATAAAAAGAAGAATGAAAAAAAAAATCAGAAAAACGGTTGCATAACCATTTGGAAGGTTCCGAAAACCCACCAGAAACTATCGAGAAGGTTCACAAAACCAGAATATGATCGCTGGTATAAAAAAGCTAACTGGGCCGGCCCAAGTATTATCGAATGTGTGCGGTAGCTCAACAACTTGCCGCAGAATGCGGCGAATAGGGTTTTCCAAGTGCATGTCCTAAACTAACCTTGCCCGATCAAGTCCAACCGTCTAAAGTAGATCGCGTCGTGCGTCCCTGTCACGCTTGCTGCGACTCGGTCGGAGTATTTCAGACGTCTATCTATCCCCTCCCACATACGGGAGCTTCTTCAACTGAGCGTCATTGCGCCCGTAATTACGAGATGTACCACTGATAACGATTACTGATGGCCTGGCCCTACAGGTAGATCGTCGGAACAAGTTCGCCGCAGAAGCTTTTTTTTTTATAAACAGTTCGCCGCAGAAGCTAGTGATGAAACGATGCACTTAATGGAGTTGATGTGAAATAATTCACCATGTTATCTACTGTAGAACTTAAGTGCGGGCCCAACATAAATTTACTGAAAACGCGCCATCTGAAAACAACATACTACAAGAAAATCAAATCGTCTGGAGTACGGAGTACTCGGCTTTTTATCTGAGCCGGATTGTTCAATGTTGCTCGCTCTAGACATGGTTTCCTCTGCATGTACGTGCGCTGTCACTGGCTGACTGCACAGCTTATCCAGCAGTTATCCCTTTCAATTATGGGCTATCTCATCTCCGTGACTGCAACATGAAACACTTTTTCTCTTCTCGCGCGCTGACGATTTCGGAGACTGAAGACTTATCCTGACTCCTGATGGTTTCTGCAGCTTTGTGACTATCCTGAAGATCTGGCCGTAGCCCTTATTTTTTCGTTTTTATTTGCTTTTTAAAGAGATTTTGTTTTTGAGAGAGAGAGAACTTACCCAAAGAAAGCGTGATAAGGCATTACAAAACTATCAACAAAGAAAGCAACTGTAAGCATCGCACCATAGCGTCCAAACATCAAATCACTAGTTAAAGGTTACCCTTTGTTAAGTTCATTCTCACCTTCTTAAGCGCTGACAAGTGGCGCATTACATGAGTGACATTTATCACAACCTAAGAGTTTCCTTTTTCGTAGATTCGTTTATTTAAAATGTTTTATCTGCTAAACCGTGCATCCATGTCCCAAATAGTTATCATCCTTGTATTTCTCGCGTTGAGATCTTTGAAAATAGATCCCATGTTAATAGATTTTGACAACTTTTTTTCACAAACAAACACAAAAAAACAAGAATCCGAAAAAGAAACAAGGGAAAATACAATAAAACCGATAAAATGAAAACTAAAAAAAAGGACACAAAAAACCCGAAAGACGAAAAAACGGAATAAAAACTAGAGCCGGAAACACGGTTATGGTTTTTCATCTTTTTTCCATTTTCGAGAAGCACAATTGTACTTCTCGCGGAAGCAAATTTGTGCTTCTTGTGAAAGTATTTTTTTTATTCCGAGAAGTGCTTCTCGTGGAAGCAAAGTTGTGCCTCCACGAGAAGCAAATATGTGTTTCTCCTGCAAGCACATATTTTTTTCCTTTCCGTGAAGCACGGTTGTGCTTCTCGTGGTAGCAAATATGTGCCTCCATGTGAAGCAAATTTGTGCTTCCGTGGAAAGACAACAAAAACTCTAAAACCTAGGGAAACCTCGCGAAAAAGTCCCCCCCCCCCTCCCCCAAAGAATAAATATCTATAACCAAAAACGCGTATAGGCAAAATAAAATCCGAAGGGTGGGCAACATGGGACATGTGGTAGTGGCTAGATGCACCAATTGGCATGCTCTCAAGCCAGCAAAAGTGATCCCTGTAGGTCCCCCGCAAGGGGTAACCTCTAGTTAGGTGCTCTTGAGAAATATTCATGTAAGCGTCCAGTCCAACAAAAACATTGCGGGATTGCAATCGTCATGGTTTTCTTCAGTTTTTCTATTTTCTTTTGTTTTTTCATCGGTTTTCTTCACTTTTCATCAATCTTCATTGTTTTTTCTTTCTTTCTTTCTTATTTTCATTATTTTTCTCCGTTTTTAGTATCATTCTCTGTTCTTAATAATATTATTTTTTGTTTCCTATTTTCTTTACTTGTCTTGTGTTTTGTTTGTTTATTCCTTGATTTTCTACTGTTTTCATTTTTTGCACTGATTACATTGGTATTATTTGTTCGTTTGCTTCTTTTGTCGGTTTGCTTTCGTTTTTATACACAATTAACATTTTTTTCAAATACATGAAACAGTTTTTATATATCTGATTTTTTTTTCTTATACGCATTGAACAGTTTTTTTAATACATGATTAACATGTTTTTCAAACATATAGTTTGTTGTCAACTTTTTACATACACATTCAACATTTTTCGTATGCATCAGAAGTATTTTTGATATACAGTTTTAACAATTTCCAAATACATGATCAACATTTAATTTTTTTATGTCCACCTTTTTTCCACATACATTGTACATATTTTGTATACATCAGGAAAAAAATTATATACACCTTTAACATTGTGCAAATACATGATTAACATATTTTAAAACACATAGTTTTTAATATTTAATTTTTCTCATACACATTGTGCATTTTTTGTATACGCATTTCTAATTTTCCAAATACATGATTAACATTTTTTAAATCATAATTTTGATGCCTACATTCATATAAATA